>NW_019944351.1:0-8547 GCF_002910315.2 Salvelinus sp. IW2-2015 | reverse complement strand
TATGGGAAGATATATTGTGCTATGTCGATGGATCATTTTGTCACGGATGTCTTTGCCACTCCACATGAAGGCGATTAGAATGATCCATCTCAGTTTATCACCTAGACATGTTTAGATATATGTCGTGTCAATCTCTGTACCAGACGAGTTCGAAGTCAAAAGTACACGTTTTAAGAAATACTCATATAGTATATGACTCCAAGCTAACACTGGCATATGTTTTCATTTGTGCATGGCAGCGGGATCCTACGCTTGTAATGTGTATTTTGTTGGTTGACTCGTGTAGGCTTGGAGTTTTTTTCTTAGGCACTGTCTCCAGAAAGTATTTTAGGGTAGGGATGCTGATCTAGAGAGTGTTCAACATATTCATTATTCATACATTGTTGGGGCGGCAGGTTAGTCTAGTGTGTTAGAGCTTTGGGCCAGTAACGAAAAGGTTGCTAGATTAATCCCACAGAGCTGCAAGGTAAAAATCTGTTCGTTCTGCTTCCTGAATAGGACAAGTTATAACACAGCACTGTTACCCGGCGTAGCCGTCATTGTAGAGATAAGAATTTTCCTTAACTGACATGCCTAGTTAATATTTTTTTTTTTTAAAATGTATCTCAGAATCTGTCCATATATGGTCTTATTCATTATGTATCTAACTGATCCTAGATCACGCACTTCCCCTTACTGCTGAGGAGTCGCTTGGTGGATGACGGGCCCTGCGTCTGGCCATTGTGTAGAAACTCTCCATGCTCAATTCCTGATCCGTGTAACAGCTCTGGGATGTTGTTTATGGTGCATTCATGACAAGCGGATCGGTAAATATATTGTAAACTTCGCAGTTAAAATGAACCGTAAGATCAATATTTGCATAGAGTTCTACTCTTGTTGGATTTCTGATACACTTTCCAAGTGGGAAACGCGTGGGGGCCTATTGTCATCTTCGAGAGTTTCCAAGTCGTCTTTGAACAATAGAGATGGTCATCGGCTAGCTAATAGTCATAGGACACAACGGAGACATAAACAGAGGGGGGGGGGGCTAACCTGAATTTGTCCAATAAGGAAAACTCTTGTTTTTGGTTCTTCGCAATATTTTAACGAGTGTTGTGCATGTGTGTTTGTTATTGCTACGGCTGGTTCATGCACAGAAATTGTAATTACTCATTTCTGCTGACAGCTGTGAGGATGAGAAGCTTGCATCGCCAAATACACCATCGGAACTATTTTCATCACTTCAAAGAATATATAAATGATTTACAGAGTTATATTTGGTTTTAATTTCTCTTTGTGGTGGTTTTATTTATTTGATGGTGGTTRGGGGTTACTTGCATTGAGTTCAGTGCCTTCTGGCAGACATAACACTTGGCCTATCCAGTCATATATGAACTTGAGGTTAAATAAATGGATGTGATAAGTGAGAAATGGTGCATTTGATATTTCTCAACTATGGTTTCTCCGTTCATACATTTTGGGCCAAAATGAGCCCTTTTGACAATACTAACAACTTTGGGATTTTCTGCTGAATATCAAACTGACACGTCATCTTGTCTTTTTACTGTTTGGGGATTTATTTTGAAATTAAATAAATCTATGGAAAAAAGAATCCCCATCTGTATCGCAAGTAATAGTAGATTCAATTACCATCTTGCATGCTTTCATATAAGTCTTTGCTAGGTAAAGCCCCGCTTTATCTCAGCTCACTGGTCACCATAGCAGCACCCACCCGTAGCACGTGTTGCAGCAGGTATATTTCACTGGTCATCCCCAAAGCCAACACTTCCTTTGGCAGCAGAGAACTGGAAGGAAAGGTGGCCAATGACTGGAACGAATTGCAAAAAATCTCTGAAGCTGGAGTCTTATATCTACCTCTCTAACTTTAAGCATCAGCTGTCAGAGCAGCTTACCAATCACTGTACCTATACACAGACAATCTGTAAATAGCACACCCAACTACCTCATCCCCATATTGTTATTTATCCTCTTGCTCTTTTGGACCCCAGTATCTCTACTTGCACATCTATCAATCAAGTATTAATGCTAAATTGTAATTATTTTCACCTCTATGGCCTACCTCCCTACTCTTCTACATTTGCACACATTGTACATAGATTTTTCTATTTTTCTTTTATTTTGTGTTATTGACTGTACGTTTGTTTATGTGTAACTCTGTGTTGTCGTTTTTGTCGCACTGCTTTGCTTTATCTTGGCCAGGTCGCAGTTGTAAATGAGAACTTGTTCTCAACTGGCCTACCTTGTTAATAAAATAAAATATGACTTTTATTTTGAAAGTCGTGAATAGCAGACGTGACGTCCTCCCGAAAGGAGCCGAAATCCCACGCTCGTAGCGTTTGTATCAACGTAAATGCAGGAAAATTAGGGCAGAAAGTTTTGGTGGACTTTTGGCTAACATTCTAGCAAAGAAAGTAAAACGTATCCAAATGGATAAAACGAACTGTCCGACGTTTGTTGCCCCGAGTTGTCCAAACTACAGTGTTTACATGTGTTCCTCACGGAGCGGCTAACCGCAGCTGCTAGGGAGATTTTTGGGGCCGTGGAAAAAAACGATACTCGAGTATCAGGAAGAGATCATCCGTTTGAGACAGGAGAACAGTCGCCTACGGCGTAATAAGCGGTGATCCAACCAGAGAAGTTACCAGACCCCAGCAGCAGCAGCTCACGTTCTCCGTTCTTGAAGAGGTTCTCCTGGACTTGGAGGAGCAGCACTCTGAGCAGAGCCACAGGTGGAGCGCCAGTCTGGGGAAGAGGTCCCAGAACCACACAGAGTCAGACAGAGAAGGAACAGGATTGCATGACCAGTCATGAGGAAGCACAGCTTCAACTACTGGAGTTTGCTATCAAATTGACTCCTGTCATCATGTGGGAAATTACTGTGATCAGGACCAACCTCAGACTGTGGAGCTTCTGTCTCAGATCAAACCAGAAGCTAATGAAGTCAAATGTAATACAGACTGCACTTCATGGGAGAAACTAGAACAAGATGGGTATAAATACCCTATCACCCAGCCACAACAACAATTCCACCAGTCACCATGGCGTTGACAACCCAGCAGCTATACCAGCTGACACCAGCTGAGGTATCAAACATCCAGATCTACAGAGCCGTCATGAATCTGAGCCAAATGACAGCTCAGGTGAAAGATGACTTGAACTGTGTGGTCGGAGGACTGATAGAAGAAATAGGAGGTCTGAAAAAAGAAGTCGGGGGGGCTGAAAGAACACGTCGTCTCACTGAGAGACTCTCTGGAAGGTGATGCTCGTCAGCTTGGGCCGGTACCGGCTAAGCGGAAGCGGGCCAGAAGCTCGCTAGTAGCAGAAACTACAGCGGCTCCATAATTCCGTGGGTAATCTGATACACAGATACCAGCCTAAGGATAAAGTAAACTCTCCCCACACAACAAGGTGGTCATCACCTATCTGATTAGAGAAGAGTCCAAGGAAAGTTTAAGTGTGACTCACAACGTGCTCAGGGCTGCCAGTGTGACCTACTATGAAACAGTCCCGGCGGAACTTCCTGATGCGGTTGCCAGAGAACCGTATGAAGAGTGAAGATACACGCGATGGCGATCGAGGAGGAAGCGCGGTTCTGCTGGATTCCAGAACCGCGATGCTCCAGAGTCACGAGGAGAAGGATCTGTGGGAAGGAGTGACATCGGGAGTTGATGTCCGATGAGGAAGACACCACGGTGGATGATAAACCTGGTATGGCTGGTGAAGCCTCCAGCGTTCCGGATCTTTGTGCGGTGCTCCAGAAAAGGCTTGACAAACACCCAAAGGCACTGCCACGCACCACACACCTCCCCAGTGGATTCATGTCTATGAGGGAGCCTCCAAGGACCTTCCACCAGGACAGACATGGACAGGCAGATTTAATGGCACAACACACTCCCCTGAGGCCGTCTGTTGGAGACAATCAGCGATTCGATAGCCCTGGAGTGATCCTCTTAACTGTCAAAGAGGAAGAGATGGACTGAAACAGACAGAGATTAAAGACATCCTCTAGTGATGTAATTGTTCCTGTTAAAGCGATATCCCAAGCATAAATATAACACACAATCAATAGAGATCAGAAGACACCTCCAGAAGCTGTTTTTGCTTTACTGAGCAACGTTTTTACATGATATGTGGTTGTTTTATCTACCTTAGTTGATTGGACTGACCAAGTCGCTTTGGATAAAAGCGTCTGCTAATTCAGTGTTTCCCAACCCTGGTCCTCCAGTATCCAGTATCCACAACAGTGTTTCCAACCCTGGCCTCCAGTACCCCAACAGTGTTTCCCAACCCTGGTCCTCCAGTACCCAACAGTGTTTCCCAACCCTGGTCCTCCAGTACCCCAACAGTGTTCCCCAACCTGTCCTCCAGTACCCCAACAGTGTTTCCCAACCCTGGTCCTCCAGTACCCAACAGGTTTCCCAACCCTGGTCCTCCAGTACCCCAACAGTGTCCCAACCCTGGTCTCCAGTACCCCAACAGTGTTTCCCAACCCTGGTCCTCCAGTACCCCAACAGTGTTTCCCAGCCCTGGTCCTCCAGTACCCCAACAGTGTTTCCCAACCCTGGTCCTCCAGTACCCCAACAGTGTTTCCCAACCCTGGTCCTCCATATCCCCAACCGTGTTTCCCAACCCTGGTCCTCCAGTATCCCCAACAGTAAAGTTTAGTTGTATCCCTGGACAAACACACCTCATTGAGGCTTGATGATTAGTTGAATCAGGTGTGCTTGTCCAGGGTTACAATAACCATGTGTACTGGAGGACCAGGGTTGGTGGTACTGGAGGACCCGGGTTGGGCTGTTGTTGTGGTACTGGAGGACCAGGGTTGGACTGTTGGTGGTACTGGAGGACCAGGGTTGGGCTGTTGGTGGTACTGGAGGACCAGGGTTTGGGGTACTGGAGGACCAGGGTTGGACTGTTGGTGGTACTGGAGGACCAGGGTTGGACTGTTGGTGGTACTGGAGGACCAGGGTTTGGGGTACTGGAGGACCAGGGTTGGGCTGTTGGTGGTACTGGAGGACCAGGGTTGGTGGTACTGGAGGACCGGGGTTGGGCTGTTGGTGGTACTGGAGGACCAGGGTTGAACTGTTGGTGGTACTGGAGGACCAGGGTTGGGCTGTTGGTGGTACTGGAGGACCAGGGTTGGACTGTTGGTGGTACTGGAGGACCAGGGTTGGGCTGTTGGTGGTACTGGAGGACCAGGGTTTGGGGTACTGGAGGACCAGGGTTGGACTGTTGGTGGTACTGGAGGACCAGGGTTTGGGGTACTGGAGGACCAGGGTTGGGCTGTTGGTGGTACTGGAGGACCGGGGTTGGGCTGTTGGTGGTACTGGAGGACCAGGGTTGGGCTGTTGGTGGTACTGGAGGACCAGGGTTGGGCTGTGGTGGTACTGGAGGACCAGGGTTTGGGGTACTGGAGGACCAGGGTTGGACTGTTGGTGGTACTGGAGGACCAGGGTTTGGGGTACTGGAGGACCAGGGTGGACTGTTGGTGGTACTGGAGGACCAGGGTTTGGGGTACTGGAGGACCAGGGTTGGGCTGTTGGTGGTACTGGAGGACCAGGTTGGGCTGTTGGTGGTACTGGAGGACCAGGGTTTGGGTACTGGAGGACCAGGGTTGGACTGTTGGTGGTACTGGAGGACCAGGGTTGGGAACCACTGCGCTAGATTAACGTAATTGTGGTATCAGGAATCTGTGGCTGTATTGGAAACTTCATCTAAAACACCACCAAAGAAAGAGTCAGTCATTTGTATCTTATTCTTTATTAAACGCTTGTTCTGTGTCGAGGTTGTGTTTTCCCTCCCAATGTGTAATCAGTGTTTGTCACCAGGTACAAGTGCATCTCTTTACAAAGAACCAGCCAGCTACAGCTGGAAGTACCTTGTCTCTCCAAAACGTTCGTTTCTTTTCATTTGAGTAACAAGGTGTTGTTGGGTCTCATGTGTCAACAGACATCGTATCTTCACCAACTTGCAGTATTTTCATTGTGTTTGTTCTTGTCTTCTCTCCCACCAGGAAACGTAGGCCCTGGTAAAAAGTAGCGCACCATAGAGACAGGGGGCCGTTTGAGGGAACAGGGGGCCGTTTGAGGGGAACAGGGGGCCGTTTGAGGGGAACAGGGGGCCGTTGAGGGGGACAGGGGGCCGTTTGAGGGGAACAGGGGCCGTTTGAGGGGGACAGCCGTTTGAGGGGACAGGGGGCCTTTTGAGGGGGACAGGGGGCCTTTTGAGGGACAAGGGGCCGTTTGAGGGGAACAGGGGGCCGTTTGAGGGGAACAGGGGGCCGTTTGAGGGGAACAGGGGGCCGTTTGAGGGGACAGGGGCCTTGTTGAGGGGACAGGGGGCCTTTTGAGGGGAACAGGGGCCTTTTGAGGGGACAGGGGGCCGTTTGAGGGGACAGGGGGCCTTTTGAGGGGACAGGGGGCCTTTTTGAGGGGACATGTGTTTTGTTTGGCCAACGTTGGGCCATGTCATAGCTGCTTCTCAAATGACACCATGTGCCCTACTTTTGGCAGACTCCAGCTCAGCAGTTGTAGCTTTGACTTGGCCAAAAGAAGAGCACTACCTGAGGGCTGCTGTGGACAGGCACCCTACACTCCTCTGTTCATTCAGAGGCACCAGGCATTGGCTGCGTACCAAATGGCACCCTATTCCCTACACAGTGCCCTACTTTTGACCAGGGCCCATAGGGTAGTGCACTATATAGGGAGGAGAGTGCCAGACACAGCCAGCGACGGTGTCACGATGGGACGTCCCTGTCACATGGTGCTGCTCATCCTGGTTGTTTGGCTGTTGGCTGTTGTTAGCTCCCCCTGGCTGCCTTCTCTAGGAGGGGACTGAGGGAGGAAGAGGAGGAGGAGGGGGAGGGAAGGGAGGGAGAGAGGAGGAGGAGGGAAGGGAGGGAGAGAGGAGGAGGGAGAGAGGGAAGTGAACAGATTAACAGTGAAATGCTTAGAGAGGAGAGAGAGGTGGATAACAGTTGATTTCAAACGACGGACACGGTACTAAAATAATACATGACCTGATAAATGAACATTCTGTCAAAACCAAGAAAAGCTCTGACGACATGTTCCAAATGAAACACGAGGTGAACTATCCAAGGTTTTCCATAAGATGAGGAGAGGAAGCAGCTTCATCCCGAGGGGTCCGCTTTCCCAGACACAAACCTGGTCCTGGAGTAAAACAACGTCAGTGAAGAATCTCCATTGAGAACGCTTCTATTCAGGACTTGACGTGTGTCTGGGAAAGCGTCCCCATCTAATAGTCTAGACGAGGGCCATGTAGTACCAGCTGTAGCTAACGTCCCGGTGGTTTTACCTTGACGTGTATCTGGGAAAGCGTCACCATCTCTATAGTCTAGACGAGGGCCATGTAGTAACAGCTGTAGCTAACGTCCCGGTGGTTTTACCTTGACGTGTGTCTGGGAAAGCGTCCCCATCTCAATAGTCTAGACGAGGGCCATGTAGTAACAGCTGTAGCTAACGTCCGGTGGTTTTACCTTGACGTGTATCTGGGAAAGCGTTCCCATCTCAATAGTCTAGACGAGGGCCATGTAGTACCAGCTGTAGCTAACGTCCCGGTGGTTTTACCTTGACGTGTGTCTGGGAAAGCGTCCCCATCTCAATAGTCTAGACGAGGGCCATGTAGTACCAGCTGTAGCTAACGTCCCGGTGGTTTTACCTTGACGTGTGTCTGGGAAAGCGTCCCCATCTCTATAGTCTAGACGAGGGCCATGTAGTAACAGCTGTAGCTAACGTCCCGGTGGTTTTACCTTGACGTGTGTCTGGGAAAGCGTCCCCATCTCTATAGTCTAGACGAGGGCCATGTAGTAACAGCTGTAGCTAACGTCCCGGTGGTTTTACCTTGACGTGTGTCTGGGAAAGCGTCCCCATCTCTTATAGTCTAGACGAGGGCCATGTAGTAACAGCTGTAGCTAACGTCCCGGTGGTGTTACCTTGACGTGTGTCTGGGAAAGCGTCACCATCTCAATAGTCTAGACGAGGGCCATGTAGTAACAGCTGTAGCTAACGTCCCGGTGGTTTTACCTTGACGTGTGTCTGGGAAAGCGTCCCCATCTCAATAGTCTAGACGAGGGCCATGTAGTACCAGCTGTAGCTAACGTCCGGTGGTTTTACCTTGACGTGGTGTCTGGGAAAGCGTCCCCATCTCAATAGTCTAGACGAGGGCCATGTAGTACCAGCTGTAGCTAACGTCCCGGTGGTTTTACCTTGACGTGTATCTGGGAAAGCGTCACCATCTCTATAGTCTAGACGAGGGCCATGTAGTAACAGCTGTAGCTAACGTCCCGGTGGTTTTACCTTGACGTGTGTCTGGGAAAGCGTCCCCATCTCAATAGTCTAGACGAGGGCCATGTAGTAACAGCTGTAGCTAACGTCCCGGTGGTTTACCTTGACGTGTATCTGGGAAAGCGTCCCATCTCAATAGTCTAGACGAGGGCCATGTAGTAACAGCTGTAGCTAACGTCCCGGTGGTTTTACCTTGACGTGTATCTGGGAAAGCGTCCCATCTCAATAGTCTAGACGAGGGCCA
>NW_019944350.1:54029-76209 GCF_002910315.2 Salvelinus sp. IW2-2015 | reverse complement strand
GACCAAAACAAAAATATAAGAAGGACAAGACAACACAAGGACAAGACAAGACAAAAGACAAGACAAAATATAAGAGACGACAAGACAATGGACAAGACAAGACAAAAGACAAAGACAAAATATAAGAGACGACAAGACAACGGACAAGACAAGACAAAAGACAAGACAAAATATAAGAGACGACAAGACAACACAAGAAGACAAGATGGAAAGGAGAGAGAGAGAGAGAGTGATTAACAGATGACACAATACAAAAACACCACTCACATCTAGTTCAAAGGTCTGCAAGGCCGTCCTATAACCCCCAGACACGGGCGTGAAGAGCCTCAGCACCTCCTTGATCACACCAGTCCAGATACTTCAGACTAACGATGGTATCCAGGCCCAGTTCCCCCCGCACAGACAGCCGTTGTGAGGATCCCCGGGTCCGGAGCTCCTCTCGTAACTTCTCCAACACGGCAGGGTGACGTAGGAGCTGCATGATGAGAGACGTGGAGGCGCTGGCCGTGCCGTGTGGCGAACGCAGCAAAGATCAGCTCGATTGCGCCTCCTGGAGACGAAGGGAAGACGAAGGAAGACGAAGAAGAGAGATGTGTTCATTAGGACGATCATCTGTATTAAAAACTACTCTATAGCACCTAATCACTTCTGAAATACATTGATCCGTGGTACTAGTCAGATATCCAATACATTGATCTGTGATACTAGTCAGTTACCAATACATTGATCAGTGATATTAGTCAGTTATCCAATACATTGATCTGTGATAATAATCAGTTATCCAATACGTTGATCCGTGATACTAGTCAGTTATCCAATACATTGATCTGTGATAATAATCAGTTATCCAATACGTTATCCGTGATACTAGTCAGTTATCCAATACATTGATCTGTGATAATAATCAGTTATCCAATACATTGATCTTGATAATAATCAGTTATCCAATACATTGATCTGTGAAATAATCAGTTATCCAATACATTGATCTGTGATACTAGTCAGTTATCCAATACATTGATCAGTGATATTAGTCAGTTATCCAAACATTGATCTTGATAATATCAGTTATCCATACAATGTCTTGATATAGGAAGTATCCAACTTTAAACAACACAAAAATAGCAACGGAGGATCTTAAAGGAAAGTCTGTATTTTATTTGATTGAGCTTTATTTAAGGCAGTGTTACAAGCTTAGACTAAGCAGAAATCAACCATCATATCTCTACAGGTTGTTGTTGAGTGGTTTTATGTTTTAGTGCAGATCAGGGGTGTTCTACAGTGATCTGTGCTGGACAGCCTCGGGTTGCACGACATGTAGTCACTTAAGGGAATAGTAGGTGCCACCTTGGCTAAAGTAGTGCACTATGTAGGGAATAGTGTGCCACCTTGGTCATATATAGTGCACTATATAGGAATAGGGTGACAGCCTCGGTCAAAGTAGTGCACTAAATAGGAATAGGATGTCCTTTGGGAAACAGCCATGTGACTTTCAGCCTGTTAATCATTTTACAAACCTTAAGGAGACTTGGAGAGGTAGAGAGTAAGAGAGAGACGAAAGATAGAGAGGTAGAGAGGTAAGAGAGTAGAGAGAAAGATAGAGAGTAGAGAGGAGAGAAGAGGTAAGAGAGAGAGAGACGGAAGAGAATGAGAGAGAGGGAAGAGAGAGAGAGAGAAGAGAGAGTTAGAGAGAGACGGTAGAGAGAGTTCCTAGAGGAAAGGTTCTACCTTGAGTTCCTGCATTGTGAGTTCAGTGCCGTTCTCTTTGCGCTCTCCAGCAGATATCAGTGGCGTCGCGCTATAATCCTTCCCTGGGAAGAGAGGGGTTTCTCCCTGATGGCTTTTTTCTATTCCTTCTGAGTGTGTCCCTCGGCACGGGTACCCTACAGAGCAAAAACCCACAGAGACATGTGTCAGTGATGTGGCTGTGACAAACAAGAAGGAATATGTTGAATTACACAGTACAGCTTCAGAACAGCACAATCCAATCAGTACAGCATCAGTCAGAACAGCAGACACGACAGCATCAGTCAACAGCTCGAAACAGCATCAGTAAACAGTCAGTCAGGTCAGAACACATGTCAGAACAGCATCAGGTCGAACAGCATTCAGTCAGAACAGCTTTCAGAACCACATCAGATCAGCATCAGGTCAACAGCATCAGGTCAGAAACGCATCTCGCAAAAGTCAGAACAGCATCAATCAGCATCAGTCAGAACAGTCATCAAGTACAGAACAGCATCAACAGAACATCATCGTCAGAACAGCATCAGCATCAAGTCAGACATCATTCAGTCAGAACAGCATCAGTCAGAACAGCATTCAGCAAACTGCATCAGCAGACAGTCAGAACAGCATTCAAGTCAGAACATCAAGGCAGAACAACCATCAGTCAGAACAGCATCAATCAGAACAGCATCAAGTCAGGAACAGCATCAGCCAGAACAGCTTTCAGAATCCAGCTCATTCAAAGTCAGAACAGCATCAAGTCAAGAACAGCATTCCAAGTCAGAACAGCATCAATCAGAACAGATCAAACAGCATCAAGTCGACAGTCAACAGAACAGTCAGACAGCATCAATCAGAACAGCATACCAATCAGAACAGGCATCCAAGTCAGAACAGCATCCAGAACAGCATCAGCACCATCAGAACAGCATCAGTGTCAGAACAGCATTCAAGTCAGAACAGCATTCATCAGTCCCAGAACAGCATCAAGAACAGTCATCAAGTCAGAACAGCATCAGGTCAGACAGCATCAAGTCAAGAACACATCAGTCAGAACAGCATCAGAACAGCATCCAGATCACATCAAGTCAGAACAGCATCAGGTCAGAACAGCATCATAACAGCATCAGAGTCAGCATGCATCTCAGAACAGCAATTCAGTCAGAACAGCATCAAGTCCGAACAGCATCAGGTCAATGGAACAGCATCAGAACAGCATCAAGTCAGAACAGCATTCATCAGAACAGCATCATGAACAGCATCAGATCACATCACTCAGAACAGCATCCAGGTCAGTACACCAGCACGGGCAGAAACGCAGATCGGTTCAGAACAGCATCAGGTCAGAACAGCTCAGGTCAGAACGCATCAGGTCTAATTTCAGTTGATTACTTCAGCCTCTTGTGGATTAGATTAAACCCATGCATATGTGTTCTTTGTCTATTAAAGTGCTTTTTGTACATGCACACACTCACCTTCCTGTACCCACTGAACGGCAGGGTCTATGGGTAAGGTGAAAGATGTTGTCTATGAACTTCTGGAAGTGTTGAACAGATGTCTCATCTCCTCGTCTGCTACTCGAACCCCAGCAGCACCCTCACTGCCATGTGAACGACCAGCCTCTGAACTCCCGGGGAGGAGGGAGATGGGGGGGGGTTAAATAACCAGACATAGCAACCCTACGTAGCCCTATGTAGCTGAAGACCCTAAACCCCAACAAAACACCCTCACTGCATGTGGAACGACAGCCTCTGAGAACTCCCTGGGGAGGGAGAGGGGGGGGGGGGGGGTTAATAACCAGACATTAGCAACCCTACGTAACCCTATGTAGGCTGAAGACCCTGAACCCCAAGCAGCACCCTCACTGCCATGATGGAACGACGCCTCTGAGACTCCCTGGGAGGAGGGAGAAGGGGGGTTATAACCAGACATAGCAACCCCTACGTAGCCCTATGTAGGCTGAAGACCCCTAAACCCCAAAAACACCCTCACTGCCATGTGAACGAGCAGCCTCTGAGACTCCCTGGAGGAGGGAAGAGGCGGGGGGTTAATAACCAGACATAGCAACCCTACGTAGCCCTATGAGGCTGAAGACCCTGAACCCCAGCAGCACCCTCCACTGCCATGTGGAACGACAGCCTCTGAGACTCCCTGTGCGGGGAGAGAGGGGGGGGGTTAATAACCAGACATAGCAACCCTACGTAGCCCTATGTAGGCTGAAGACCCTAAACCCCAACAACACCCTCACGTGCCATGTGGAACGACAGCCTCTGAGACTCCCTGGGGAGGAGGGAGAGGGGGGTAATAACCAGAGCATAGCAACCCTACGTTAGCCCTATGTAGCTGAAGACCCTAAACCCCCAACAACACCGCTCACTGCCAGTGTGAACGACAGTGCTCTGAGACTCCTGGGGAGGGAGGAGAGGGGGCGGTTAATAACCAGACATAGCAACCCTACGTAGCCCTATGTAGCCGTTTATGTAGGCTGAGACCCTGAACCCAGCAGCACCCCTCACTGCCATGTGGAAACGACAGCCTCTGGGGACTCCCTGGGGAGGGAGAGGCGGGGGGGGTTAATAACCCAGACATAGGAACCCTACGTAAGCCCTATGTAGGCTGAAGACCCTAAAACCCAGCAGCCCCTCACTGCCATTGTGGAACTGACCAGCCTCTGGACTCCCTGGAGGAAGCAGTCAACAATCAATCAATTAATCAATCAGTGAGAGTCCAGGAAAGTAACTTCAGAGGAAGAAGGTGTCTAGAAACGGCAGGTTCCACTCCGGGTGTCCTCCTTCCAAGGAGTTTCTCGACGCACTGTACTACTGCTTTAGGTTCTCTTGCTCTGTGGGGGGGCTCTTCTTAGCTGGAGTGAGTTTTAGAATATACAAGTCACCTGTAGACGTTGATGGTTCTGGGTTGGAGCTCCACAGCCTCAGTGACTTCCGATCACCTGCTGGTCTTAGGAGGTAGACTTAGCCTCGATGACTGAACACCTTGGATAGAACCTGAGAGTGCGGATGGGAGAGGAGCATGGGGGGGGGAGAGACAGAGAGAGAGAAGAAGCGCGAGAGAGATAGAAGAATAGAGAGAGAGAGAGAGAGATGAGAGAAGCGAGAGAGAGAGAAGAGAGAGAGAGAGAGAGAGAGAGAGAGAGTGTAGAACCGATTTTTCACATAGACCACAACCCTCTTCCTCACCTGAACCTGACCACATGACCTCTTCCTCACTATGACCATACCTCTTCACCTGATGACCAACCTCTTCCCTCACCTTGACCTGACCACAACCTCTCCTCACCTTGACCTGACACAACCTTCCTCACGACCTGCAGCGCTTCCTTCACCTTACCTGGACACAGACCTCTTCCTCACCTGACCTGACACAGACCTCTTCCGTCACCTGACCTGACACAACCTTCTCCTCACCTTAGACCTGACACAGACCTCTTCCTCACCTTACCTGACCACAACTGCTTACCTCACCTTACCTACCACCACCCTTCTTCCTCACCTTAGTGATGCCACAGACCTGCTCCTCAGCCCTTAACCTGCCACATCTCACCCTGCATAATTGGAACTATTCTCAAAACACCGTACTGGAGAAAACATCTCACCAACTGACTGTTCTTACTCCTCAGACACATTGTATCACATTCGGCACAATACGACAAATCCACAATCCCCTGAGTACGTTCCGAAAGGCCTGTCTACTTAGACCATGTATCATTTTAAAGTCTGCACAGCTACAGTCTTGTGTACTCCGTTCAATCTTACTTTCTTGTCCTTTGACAATGAAAAACTCTACAATGGTCACTTGTTACTTGTAGAGTGATCAGAGTCTCTCGAAGGTGTCCTGTTACTTGTAGGAGTGGACACAACTCCTCAACGTCACTGTTACGTCGGTGTAGAGTGGGAAGAGTCTCTCAATTGTCACGTGTACGTTTAGATGGCGACAGAGTCTCTCAATTGCTTCACTGTACGGTTGTAGATGGACAGAGACTCTCAATGTGTCACGTTACCGTTTGTAGATGACGAGTCTCTCATGTTCACTGTTACTTGTAGAGTGACAGAGTCTCTGCAAGTGTCACTGTTACGTTGTAAGCTGGACAGGTCTCCTCAATCGTCACTGTTACGTTTAAGCTGACCAGACTCCAAGTTCACTGTACGTCCGTTAAGTTGGACAGAGACTCTCAATTGTCCACTTTACGTGATATAGATGTGGACCAGCGTCTCTCATGTGCTACGCTGTGACGTGTAGGAGAGTGACAGAGTCTCTCGAAGTGTCACTGTTACGTGTAGAGTGGACGAGGACTCTCAATTTCACGTATCGTTGTAGAGTGGACAGACTCTCAATTGTCTACTTGTACCTTGTAATGTACAGCGCTCTCAAATGTGTCACTGTTACTTGTAGAGTGGACAGAGTCTCTCAATGTGTCACTGTTACGTTTGAGAGTGGACAGGGTCTCTGCAATGTGTCAACTGTACGTTGTAGAAGTGGACAGCAGCTTCTCAATGGTCACTGTGACTGTTAGAAGTGGACAGGGTCTCTCAAGTGCCTGTACTGTTAGTTGTAGATGGACAGAGTCTCTCAAGTGTCACTGTTACGTTTAGATGTGACAGAGACTCTATCAAGTGTCACTTTACGTTGTAGAGTGACAGAGCGTCCTCAATGTGTCACTTTCGTTGTTAGATGAACAGGTCTCTCAATTGTCACTTTACGATGTGTAGATGACAAGAGACTTCAATTGTGTCACTTTACGTGTACATGTGGACAGAGCTCTCAATGTGTCACGTTACGTTGTAGAGTGACAGAGTTCAGACTGTTCACTGACTTGGAGATTGACGAGAGATCTCTCAAATTGTCACTGTACGTAGTGAGTGGACAGAGTCTCTCAATGTTCACTGTTACGTTGTAGAGTGACATGAGACCTCAAGCACTGTTACGTTAGGTGACAGGTCGTACTCAATGTTCACGGTTAGCGGTGTCAGAGTGACCAGGGTCGTCTCAAGTGTCACTTTACTGAGTAGAGTGACAGAGTCTTCAATGTGTCCACTGTTACTGTGTGAGAGTGCAGAGAACTCTCAATGTGTCACTTTACGTTAGATGGACAAGTCTCTCAATGTGTCACGTTTACGTTGTAGATGACAGGGTCTCTCAATGTGTCACTGTTACGTTGTAGAGTCGACAGAGTCTCTCAATGTGTCACTGTTACGTTGTATGGTACATAAAGACTCTCAATGTGTCACTTTACGTTGAGTGACAGAGTCATCTAATGTGTCACTTTACTCGCTAGATGGACAAGACTCCTCAATTTATGCACTTTACGTTTAGAGACAGAGTCTCTCAATTGTCACTGTTCGGTCGTAGAGTACAGAGACTCTCAATCGTGTCACGTGCTTCGTCGTGTAGAGTGGACAAGATCTCCAAGTTGTCACTTACGTCGTAAGAATGGACAAAGACTCGTCAATGGTGTCACTGTTACTTGTAGATGGACAGAGGACTCTCAATGGGTCACTGTTACCGTTGTATGAGTGAAGAGTCTCCATGTTGTCACTGTTTACGTCGTAGATGGACAGAGACTCTCAATGATGTCATCTGTTACGCGTAGATGGACAGAGTCTCTCAATGTGTCACGTTACTTGTTAGATGGACAGAGTCTCTCACGTGCACTGTTACTTGTAAGTGAACAATGTCTCTCAATGTTTCACTCGTTACGTTGTAGAGTGACAGAGTCTCGTCAATGTGTCCACTGTTACGTTGTTAGATGGACAGATAAGTCTCTGCAAGTGTGTCATGTTACGTGGTAGAGTTGGACAGATCTCTCAAATGGGTCACTGGTTACGTCGTAGAGTGGGACAGAGTCTCTCCAATGTGTCACTGTTACGTTGGCTAGAGGGGACAGAGTCTCTCTATGTGTCACTGTTACGTCGCCTAGAGGACAGAGACTCTCAATGTGTCAACTTTACGTTGTAGAGTGGCAGAGCTCGCAATGTGTCACGTTACGTTGTAGAGTGACAGAGTCTCTCCAATTTGTCACTGTTACGTTGTAGAGTGGACAGATCTACTCAACGTGTCACTGTTACGTCAATGTTATGAGGACAAGTCTCTCAATGAGTCGCACTGTTACGGCGTGAGATGGACAGCAGTCTCTCAATGTGTCACTGGGTACGTCGCTAGGGTGGACAGAGTCTCTCAATGTGTCACGGTACGTTGTAAGAGTGGACAGAGTCTCTCAATGACAGTTCACTGTTCGTCTTAGAGGTGACAATACTTCGCAATGTGTCACTTTTACGTTGTTGAGTGGACAGAGTCTTCAATGTGTCACTGTTACCGTTGTAGATGTGGACCAGAGGTTCTCAATGTGTCACTGTTACTTTGTAGAGTGGACAGAGTCTCGCAATGTGTCAATTGTACGATGCTATAGAGTTGACAGAGACTTACGTTGTAGAGAGAGATCGAGAAAAGAGAAAGAATGACAGAGGAAAGAGATGCACAGAGTAAATGAAAGTTGGATTTTCCTGCCAACCCCAGTAATTTCTTAAGAGAATCCCAAAGGCCATTCCTAATAGTTGCACTACTTTAGACTAGGGCTGTCACCTTATTCCCTATATAGTTGCACTACTTAGACCCCATGAGATGACTCATAGACCCTTGTAAAAAGTAGTGCACTATATAGGGAATAGGGGCCATTTGATGCAGACCTTAATATGCGTTAGGAGGCCCGTGAGAGTGTTTGGTGAAGAAACATTTCTGTTCCTGTTTAAAACCTCCAGTCCTGTTCCACCCTGGAACTAACAATAGCACTTATATGAGACAGCCAACCTTACTTCCACATCCCAGGTACTACAGCTGCATCCTCAACCCTTTACCTGCCACATCCAGATATACAGCTGGCCATCCTCACTTACTGCCACATCCCAGGTTAACTACAGCTGGCCATCCTCAACCCTTACTCCACATCCCAGAGCTACTACACTGCGATCCTCAAACCCTTACTGCCACATTCCCGGTACTTACAGCTGCATCTCAACCCTTACTGCCACATCCAGAAGTACTACAGCAGGCATCTCAGACCCTTACTGCCACATCCAGAGTACTACAGCTGCATCCTCACCTTACTGCCAACATCCCAGTACTACAAGCGGCATCCTCAAACCCGTTACTCCACATCCCAGAGTACTACAGCTGCATCCTCACCCTTCTGCCACATCCCAGAGTCTACAGCTGCATCCTCAACCTTCTCCACATTCCAGAGTGACTACAGCTGGCATCTCAAACCCTTACGCCACATCCCAGAGTACTACAGCTGGCATCCTCAACCCTTACTGCCACAATCCCAGAGTACTAACAGCTTGGCATCCTCACCTTTACTGCACATCCCAGTACTTAAGCTGGCATCCTCAACTCAAACTGCCACATCTGACTCCGATAGGGCTTCCATACTAGTTGAACCTCTGGGCTCCCGATAGGGCTTTCAACACTAGTAACCTCTGCTCCGATAGGGCTTTGCCATACCAGTAACCCTCTGGCTCCGATAGGGCTTGTCCATACCAGTAACTCTGCCTCGATAGGGTCTTTTCCATACCAGTAACCTCTGGCTCCGATTAGGGGCTTTTCATACCAGTAACCTCTGCTCCTATAGGGCTTTTCCATACTAGTAACCTCTGGCTCCGATAGGCTTTTCCACACTAGTAACCTCTGGCTCCGATAGGCTTTTCCTACCAGTCCTCTGGCTCCGATAGGCTTTCCCAACGTAAACTCTGCTCCATAGCTTTCCCCGTCTCCCCGTTTCTCCTCTATCTGTCTCCTCCTCTCTGCTCTCTCTCTCCCTGCCCCCTCTCTCTATATCGTTGTCTCTCTCTCCCTATCCCTCTCTCTCTCTCCTTGCCCCTCTCTCTCATATCATTTGTCCCTCTCTCCTTCCCTCTCTCTTTGTCTCTCTCTCCCATTATCCCCATGCTTTTTATATCGTTTCCCTCTGCTCGCCGTCCCTCTCCACTCATATTTGGTATCTCTCTCCCTTCCCCTCTATTTTTATATCGTTGTCCCTCTCTCCCTTCCCCTCTCTCTCCATAGTCTTTGTCTCTCTCTCCTTCCCTCTCACGCAATCTTGGTACTCTCTCCCTTCCCCTCTATTTTTATCGTTGTCCCTCTCCCTTCCCCTCTCTCTCATACTTGTCTCTCTCTCCCAATCTCTCTCTGTGTGTGTGGTGTGGTTGTTTCTTGTCTTTTGTCTCGTAAATGACTCTTCCACGTTTCTCTGTCTCCGTCCCCAGGGGGTACAGATCCCGAAGGGTTGGAGTGTGATGTACAGCATCAGAGACACCCACGACACCTCCTCCGTCTTCAAGGACGTAGACGCCTTCGACCCCGACCGCTTCTCCCAGGAACGCAGCGAAGACAAGGAGGGACGCTTCCACTACCTCCCGTTCGGCGGCGGCATCCGCTCCTGTCTCGGGAAACAGCTCGCCACTCTCTTCCTCCGTATTCTGGCCATCGAGCTGGCCAGCACCAGCCGCTTCGAGCTGGCGACCCGGGACTTTCCCAGAGTGGTTACGGTGCCGGTGGTTCATCCGGTGGACGGGTTAAAGGTGAAGTTCTACGGTCTGGATTCTAACCAGAACGAGATTCCGTCCGATCTCCTAGCCGACATCAAGACGGAAGAGCTGCTGGGAGCCGCGGTGTAGATTGTTGATTTGGATTGGACGAAGCAAGGAGGAAGGGAGGGATGGATAGAGGGAGGAGAAATGAGAGAGAGGAGGAGGAGGATGGATGGAGGACATGGCAGAGAGAATAAAAGGAGGATGGGAGGTCAGGAGTGGTCTAGCATCCTTTTTTTCATTTTGCTGATGTCTTGGAATGTTGGAGGTCTCCTTTGAACTCTAAAAAGGAACATTCTGAATTCCGATTCCTTYTCTTTGTCGTGTTATTGTTAGTCATTGGAACTTTCTGGGAGACAAAGAAGAAGAACAGAGGCTGCCAAAAAAAATCTCTATTCCGTTTGTTTTCCAAGAAATATACAAAACTATGTATAAAATGAAAAGTAATGTAATATAATGAATGAAAAAAAAAAAAGAAGACTTAATGTTAAGAGAAGTTATGCACAATTAGGAAACAGATTCTTAGGGGAGTGTATTTGGATTAGAGGGATGGATGGAGGTAGGGAAGAAAGAAAGAAAGCAAGGAAAGGAGGGATAAAACAGGGTATAATGATTTAAGAAGCTTAGGGATAGGATAAGAGACAGGTGAATCTACACAGGAGAGAGAGAGACTCTTAAAGTGAATCCAGAGCTAGAGAGAGAAGGGCAGAGGTGAGTTCATACACACTTGTATATATCAGGGTGCTCCAAGTCCAGTCCTGGCAAGTGCTAGAGTTTTCCAGGCTTTTCTTCCAGCCATGCTCTAACACACGTCTCTCAAACAATCAAGCTATCAACCTATCAACTATCACGATTTGTTAAATGAGGCGKTTTTTTTTACCCGGAAAATGGACTATAATTCTCCAAGATGGGGTTCAAACAGAGACCCCTGCTATAAAGGACTTCAGGGAGAATGCGAAAGAGAGACTCAAAAGCTGTAAAGGATTTTAGGATTGTGTGTTAATAGCTCAGGTGTGGAAGGGGATCTTTCATTGGACGTATTTTCATATCTTCATTTTTTTTTACTCAACCTGCACATAAGAGACGATCAGTTGTTACCAATCATCCCCCTTCCCCTTTAAACCCTCAAACCTGTGCTATGATGTCATCGGACTATGTGTCCGTGTGTGTGTCCGTCGCTTGGCCTGACATCTGCCTCTTTGCTTGACTGGATGTATTTTGGACATAAAGGAGAACCATTTTTCTAAAGCTATCAGAATCGTCTAAGCTGGAGGAAGAATGATAGAGAGAAAGAGAAGAAGAGATAAAGAAAGAGAAGAAGACAGGGAGAGATAAAGAGAGAGGGGAGGAGAGGGAGAGATACAGGAGGAGAGGAGACCTATATACTTGCTGCTTGAGAGTTGCTTTGTTTTTGTATTTCAGTTGGAGCAGAGTGTTGTTGAACTCTGTGGGACGTGAAGCTGACATTTTGACTAGCTGCTCCTCTTTATCAACACAAAAATGCAAAATTGATTTAAAGAAAAATCTAAACTTTATTAGCTAATGAGATTTAACAACGTGAGACGATTGCACAATCAGAATCATTTTTGGAACTTATTACTAACCCCAACACCAGGAAATGTCCATCATGGATACGGAGAGAAAATACTTCCAAAACAAAACTGCTTCCTTTATAACTCGTCAAAAGAACACTTAGAACTTAATGAACATTCCGGAACTCACAAACATTCCGGAACTCACAAACATTCTGGAACTCACAAACATTCTGGAACTCACAAATATTCCGGAACTCACAAACATTCCGGAACTCACAAACATTCTGGAACTCAATTTTTTGGGGAATTCACAAACATTCCGGAACATTCTGGAACATTCTGAAACAACATCCCGGAATCCTTGGACAGTTGGGAGTTTTATTTGGAGGGAGCTAGGACCCAGGGACTGCTGGGAAAAGCTTCTATAAATGATATTCTACTACCGTCTTCTACAGATATATAATGTCTATAGTGTTAAAGTCGTATATATTCTGGGACCAACTACACCACTGATTGTCTACACATACTATACGTACAGTGAGCTGCTTCTGTGTTTCTAAATGACAGTTATAGAAGTGCTATCATATATAGATTGCAAGTGAGATTCATCGACATTTCTCGTTTTTTTTATTGTATTTTAAAATTGTATTTAGCAAATATTTTGTATTTTGTGAAAAGCAAAGAGGGATGGGCAGTTCTGTTTATTATGATTCTTGTGTTTAGTAAGTAAGCCATGGGTTAACACCTGTTCTCTCTAATATCCTAATATTATTATTATTGACTATTAATATTTCTTATTGTAATAAAATATTATTGTTTTAAGTTGCCATTTTTATTATATTTCCAGAGTTTTAGTATAAATGTCAAAAGTCTGTTTGTTGGTAAATATCTTTATATTTAGAATGATATGAATTATTTCAGTTATATTGTAAAACAGCGTTGAATATGTTAATATTGTTTATTGTAATAATTATTCTTATTTTGGGTTATTATTATAATTATCATTATAATTATTATACTATTAATAATTATTATTATCACAACATTCATTTATTATTAATATTAAGCAGACAATTACTTGCGAGGTATGTTCAATATTGAAGTGTCACATGGCTTCATTGGTCATTTTCCCATTTGACACCCTATTCCCTATACAGTGCACTACTTTTGACCAGAGTCCTATGGTAAGTAGTGAACTAACTAGGGACTAGGGTGTCATTTGAGATGCAGTTATCGCTGTCTGTCTGCCTGTCTGTCCTTCTGTACATAATGTGTATTTCATTTTACAGATCCCAACAATTCACTTAGTTCAAATATGAATGTTTTTCAACTGTGATTCTTAAATGTACTCCTGTAATAAAATATAATGTGAAAATTAAGACTAACGATCATTTCAATTGTCCGATGTCAACTGATAAATCAATCAATAGTTCTCTATCGATTATTTAGCTGTCCAAATACCCGAGGGACACATCAACAATCAAACAAACAAGTCTGTGGTCCTTCTGTTCTGTGGTTTCCATGGTTGCACGATTCCGTGGTTCCGTGGTTCTGTGGTTCCAATGCCCACTTTTACAAGGTTCTTCTCTAAGCGACATAAGCGGTCAGCCCTCGCTTATTTACACACATTTTTTATTTAGGAACTCAATCTGCGTCTCAACTTTCCTATTGAGAGTTAAAATAGTAGAATAMACAAGGCGAAATGTGAACATGTTGTTTGTGCAGCAGCAGTTTTTCTCGTGTTATGTCAGTCACTGACAGTCACTCAATTAGTCATGTCAGCTTACAATTTTTCGATTGGTAAATCTAGCCAGCTATCTAAAAATGGCGAAATGGGTAGAATTTCAGTAAATTAGCTGTAAAACGGAAGAAAAGAATTGTATCTGAGCCACATGGCAAAATGAGTAGAATTACATGAAATGTGTTCGGAACACCAACCAGATCTCTTAGGGCCTCCGAATGCCTAGAGCTGGCCCCTCTCATCGTCATGACAGACCCTGAGCTGGCCCCTCTCATCGTCATGACAGACCCTGAGCTGGCCCCTCTCATCGTCATGACAGACCCTGAGCTGGTCCCGTTTCTTCTCATCGCATGACAGCACCCTGAGCTGCCCGTTTCTTCTCATCGTCATGACAGACCCTGAGCTGGTCCGTTCTTCTGCATCGTCATGACAGACCCTGAGCTGGCCCCGTCTTCTTCATCGTCAAATGACAGACCCCTGAGCTGGCCCCGTTTCCTTTCCTCATCGTCATGAAAGACCCTGAGCTGCGCCCCGTTCTTCTCATCGTCATGAAAGACCCTGAGCTGGCCCCGTTTCTTCTCATCGTCATGAAAGACCCTGAGCTGGTCCCAGTTTCCTCTCATCGTCATGACAGACCCTGAGCTGGCCCCGTTTCCTCTCATCGTCATGACAGACCTGAGCTGGCCCTCTCATCGTCATGACAGACCCTGAGCTGGTCCCGTTTCTTCTCATCGCATGACAGACCCTGAGCTGGCCCCGTTTCTTCTCATCGTCATGACAGACCCTGAGCTGGTCCGCGTTTCTTGTCATCGTCATGACAGACCCTGAGCTGGCCCCGTTTCTTCTCATCGTCATGACAGACCCTGAGCTGGCCCGTTTCTTCTCATCGTCATGAAAGACCCTGAGCTGGCCCCGTTTCTTCTCATCGTCATGAAAGACCCTGAGCTGCCCCGTTTCTTCTCATCGTATGAAAGACCCTGAGCTGGCCCCGTTTCTTCTCATCGTCATGACAGACCCTGAGCTGGCCCCGTTTCTTCTCATCGTCATGAAAGACCCCCTCAACGTTGGTCACAGAGGGAGAGACGCAGTGTGTTCTCAAGACAGGCCTATTGAAGAACACACAACAGTACAGTCATATAAATGTAGTCCTCTCTTTGTTTGGGTTCATTGATTTCATGACCAGAACAACATATTGGTTTTTACATGGAAACATTTGGGACTATGGGGACAAAACTTGATGTTGCTCAAAACATCATCCTTAATTTGACATGCTGACTTAGACGTAGGCGTACGCCATCGTCCACATGCTGATATTGTCCGTCCACACCAGACACGATCAGGACAAGCAGGTTGAAATATCCAAACAAGCGACTCCTGTGGCGGCCCGGGCGCAGTGCGCGCTAGCCAAGGGGGCCAGGTACACGGTGTTTCCTCCGACACATTGGTGCGGCTGGCTTCCGGGTTGGAGGCGCGCTGTGTTAAGAAGCAGTGCAGCTTGGTTSGGTTTCGGAGGACGCGTGGCTTTCGACCTTCGTCTCTCCCGAGCCCGTACGGGAGTTGTAGCGATGAGACAAGATAGTAATTACTAGCAATTGGATACCACGAAAATTGGTGAGAAAAGGGGGTAAAATAAAAAWAAATAAAAGAAATATCCAAACAAACTCTGAACCGTACTATATTAATTTGGGGACAGGTTGAAAAGCATTAAACATTTATGGCAATTTGGCTAGCTAGCTTACTGTTGCTAGCTCATTTGTCCTGGGATATAAACATTGGGTTGTTATTTTACCTGAAATACACAAGGTTCTCTACTCTGACAGTTACTCCTCAGATTAAAGGGGAAACCGAGTTAGTTTCTAGTAACCTCTCCTCCTTCAGGCTTCTTCTTCTTCTTCTGTGGACTTTATATGGCGGTTGGCAACCAACTTTAAGGTACGTTACCACCACCAACTGGACTGGAGTGTGGACGTCTTCTTACAATCACCCACGTGGGTATATGCTCCTAAAAACCAATGAGGAGATGGGACAGGCGGGACTTGCAGCGCGTCAAGCGTCACAAATAGAACCAAGTTCTATTTTAACACCTGGCTATGCAGATGTTTGTTGACGTGCGCGAGCAGTTTGGGTGAAATGATTGAATAACATGTATGTGTACATTTATTTTGCAACGGTCGCACACGTGACGCTAGCGGTGTGGTCAGCATGGTAATTTGAACTCATTGAAATACCAAAAGGCGAAAGATATTTTTTAAATATAGCTTTGCATAATAGTATTTAACTCATTCCTCAGTTTCAGATTCGTATACGATTCTGAGTTTTATCCACACTTCCCCAAACGTCAGATTTTCGAAGTTGCTCCAAACGTCAGATTTCGAAGTGTTTATGACACCCTGGGTTGACTGCCCCTGCTCTGCATTGTCCAGTTTCTGCAAACATCACATTTCAAAGTTAGACATTTTGGATAGGCTTTAAACATTACGTTTAGTCACTCATTCTGAATGGTTAAGTTAAGGGTTAAGGTTTGGGATTGGGTTAAAACATTTAGTTTAGTCACTCATTCTGAATGGTTAAGTTAAGGGTTTGGGATTGGGTTAAAACATTTAGTTTAGTCACTCATTCTGAATGGTTAAGTTAAAACCTGTTTGGGCTGCAATCCCCACACAGGTACACCTATGACAACTGCCATTTCAAGTGCAGGGCGCGAAATTCAAAATCTATTTTTTTTWAATATTTAACTTTCACACATTAACAAGTCCAATACAGCATATGAAAGGTAGACATCTTGTGAATCAAGCCAACATGTCCGATTTTTTAAATGTTTTACAGGGAAGACAAAATATGTAAATCTATTAGCTAACCACGTCAGCAAAAGAGAGCACTTTTCTAACTCCATCAGTTTTTTACTCCGTCACTAGCTATCACTAATTCGACCAACAACATCAAACAGAATCCGACAAGGACAGAAGCGGAAAAAGAGGGAGAAATAGGTCTAATCAGAGGGCAAAAGGGACAGGTGTGAAAGAGTAAATGAGGTCGTTAGGAGAATGGAAACAGCTGGGAGCAGGAACCGGAAGATAGAGAGAGAGAGCGAGAGAGGGAAAGAGAAGGGGAGAGGAGAGGGATAGAAAGAGGGAAAGAACCTAATAAGACCAGCAGAGGAAGCACAGGGACCAGACATGATGATAAAAGACAAACATGACAGTACCCCCCTCACCGAGCGCCTCCTGGCGCACTCGAGGAGGAACCCTGGCGGCAACGAAGGAATCATCAATCAAACGAACGGTCCAGCACGTCCCGAGATGGAACCCAACTCCTCTCTCAGGACCGTAACCCTCCCAATCCACTAAGTACTGGTGACCACGTCCCGAGAACGCATGTCCATGATCTTCCGTCCCTTGTAAATAGGTGCGCCTCGACAAGGACGGGGGGGGGGGAGGGAAGACGACGGGGCGCAAGAAAACTTGACACAGGAGACATGGAAGACAGGGTGACGCGACGAAGATGTCGCGGAAGAAGCAGTCGCACAGCGACAGATTGACGACCTTAGAGACACGGAACGGACCAATGAACCGCGGGTCAACTTGCGAGAAGTGCTGCGTAAGGGGAAGGTTTACGAGTGGAAAGCCACACTCTCGTGACCGCGACAATACCTAGGATCTTAATCCTACGTTTATTGGCGCTCCACAGTCTGCGCCCTGTAACGGCAAAGTGCAGACCTGACCTCCTCAGGTGCGCTCCCAACGTTGGACAAAAGCCTGAGCGGAGGAACGCTGGACTCGGCGAGCTGGGACGAGAGCAGAGAGGCTGGTACCCAAGACTACTCTGAAACGGAGATAGCCCGGTAGCAGACGAAGGAGAGCGTGTGAGCTACTCAGCCCAGGGAGCTGTTCTGCCAAGCGCAGGGTTTCGAAACGAAAGGCTCGGTAATATGCGACAATCGACTGATTGGCCCTTCTGCTTGACCGTTAGACTGGGGATGAAACCCGGAAGAGAGACTGACGGAAGCACCAATCAAACGACAGAACCCTCAAAATGTGACGTGAATTGCGGACTCGTGTCTGAAACGGCGTCTAACGGGGGCCATGAATTCTAACACATTCTCACTGATGTTTGTGCGTCTCCTTAGCGGAAGGAAGCTTAGCGAGGGGAATGAAATGTGCCGCCTTAGAGAACCTATCGATACCCGTAAGAATCACAGTCTTCCCCGCAGACGAAGGCAGACCGTAAATAAAGTCTAAGGCGATGTGAGACCCATGGTCGAGAAGGAATGGAAGCGGTCTGAGACGACCGGCAGGAGGGAAGATTACCTACTTAGTCTGCGCGCAGCCGAACAAGCACATCGAAACGCGCGTTCCCGTCCTGAGTAGGCCACCAAAACCGCTGGCGAATAGAAGCAAGCGTACCCCGAACGCCGGGGTGGCCAGCTAACTTGGCAGAGTGAGCCCACGAAGACAGCCAGACGAGTAGAGACAGGAACGACAGAAGGTTACTAGGACAACGCGCGGCGACGCAGTGTGAGTGAGTGCTTGCTTTACCCTGTCTCTCAATTCCCCAGACAGTCAACCCGACAACACGCCCTTCAGGGAGAATCCCTCGGGGTCCGGTAGAAACCACAGAAGAACTAAAGAGACGGGATAAGGCATCAGCTGGTGTTCTTATTTCCCGGCGATAGGAAATCACGAACTCGAAACGAGCGAAAAACAAACGCCCAACGAGCTTGACGTGCATTAAGTCGTTTGGCAGAACGGATGTACTCAGTTCTTTATGGTCCGTCCAAACGAAAAGGGACGGTCGCCCCTCCACACTGTCGCCATTCGCCTATGGCTTAAGAGGATGGCGAGCCAGTGTCGCGTTTTACCCACATCATAGTTTGCGCTCCGATGGCGACAGGCGATGAGAAAAGTAAGCGCAAGGATGAACCTTTGTCAGAATGGAAGCGCTGAGACAGAATGGCCCCACGCCACCTCTGAGCGTCAACCTCGACAATGAATTGTTTAGTGACGTCAGGAGTAAACAAGGATAGGGCGGATGTAAAACGCTCTTGAGGAGATAAAAGCTCCCCTGGGCGGAACCGGACACTTAAGAATCTTGACAGAAGTCAGAGCTGTGAGAGGGCAGCCACTTGCCCGAAATTACGAATGAAACGCGATAGAATTAGCGAAACCGAGAAAGCGCCAACCTCGACACGTGACTAGGACGGGCCAATCGCTGACAGCCTGGACCTTAGCGGGATCCATCTGAATGCCTTCAGCGGAATACAGAACCGAGAAATGTGACAGAGGAGACATGAAAGCGCACTCTCAGTCTCTCACGTAGAGACAATTCTTAAAAGGCGCTGGAGTAACGTCGAAGTGCTGAACATGAATCTCGAGTGACGGTGAAAAAAAGGATAGTCGTCAAGGTAAACGAAAACAAAAATGTTCAGCATGTCTCTCAGTACATCATTAACTAATCCTGAAAGACAGCTGGAGCTTAGCGAGACCGAACGGCAGAACCGGTATCAAATGCCCCTAACGCGAGTGTTAAACGCCGTTTTCCACTCGTCCCCCTCTGATGCGTACGAGATGGTAAGCGTATACGAAGGTCACTTAGTAAGAACCTGGCTCCTGCAGAATCTCGAAGGCTGACGACATAAGGGGAAGCGGATAACGATTCTTAACCGTTATTCATTCAGCCCTCGATAATCCACGCAGGGCGCAGAGTGCCGTCCTTCTTCTTAACAAAGAAAACCGCTCCGGCGGGAGAGGAAGAAGGCACCACGGTACCGGCGTCGAGAGAAACAGACAGATAATCCATCGAGAGCCTTACGTCGGGAGCCGACAGAGAGTATAGTCCTCCCGCAGGGGGAGTGGTCCCGGAAGGAGTCAAACAACAATCATACGACCGGTGAGGAGGAAGGGAGCTGCTCTGGACCGACTGAAGACCGTGCGCAGATCATGATATTCCTCCGGCACTCCTGTCAAATCACCAGGTTCCTCCCTGAGTAGAGGGGACAGAAGAGACAGGAGGATAGCAGACATTAAAACACTTCACATGACAAGAAACGTTCCAGGATAGGATAGAATTACTAGACCAATAATAGAAGGATTATGACATACTAGCCAGGGAGACCCAAAACAACAGGTGTAAAAGGTGAACGAAAAATCAAAAAGGAAAGTGGTCTCACTGTGGTTACCAGATACTGTGAGGGTTAACGTAGTGTCTCACATCTGATACTGGGGAGAAGCTACTCATTAAGGCGAACATGGGCGTGGGCTTCCCTAACTGTCTGGAGGAATGTCATGTTTCCGAGCCCATGCTTCGTCCATAAAACAACCCTCAGCCCCAGAGTCCTTCAAGGCACTGCAGGAAGCAGCCGAACGGTCCAGCGTAGATGGACCGACAAGGTAGTACAGGATCTTGATGAGAGACTGAGTAGTAGCCGTCTCACCAGTAGCCCTCCGCTTACTGATGAGCTCTGGCTTTTACTGGACATGACATGACAAAATGTCCAGCAGAACCGCAATTAGAGGCAAAGGCGGTTGGTGATTCTCCGTTCCCTCTCCTTAGTCGAATGCGAATACCTCCCAGCTTGCATGGGCTCAGTCTCTGAGCCGGTGGGAGGAGATGGTCGAGATCGCGGAGAGGGGAAACACCGTTAACGCGAGCTCTCTTCCACGAGCTCGGTGACGAAGATCTACCCCGTCGTCTATGCGGATGGCGAGTGCAATCAAAGAGTCCACCTGGAAGGAACCTCCCGGAGAGAATCTCATCCTTAACTCAGGCGTGGAGTCCTCCAGAAAACGAGCGAGCAACGCCGGCTCGTTCCAGTCACTGGATGCAGCAAAGTGCGAAACTCTTATAGAGTAATCCGTTATGGATCGATCACCTTGAATAGGGAAGCAGGCCTGGAAGCCTCCTTCCCAAAAACTGAACGATCAAAACCCGTATCATCTCCCTTTAAAGTTCTGATAACGTTAAACACTCAGCCCTTGCCTCCAGATAGCTGTGCCCCACCCGGAGCCGACAGTAAGGAGTGATAGTACGTAAGCGATCCGAGCTCTCTCTCTTGAGTATGTGTGGGCTGGAGGAGAACACAATATCACACTGGGTGAGAAGGAGCAGACACTCAGTGGGCTGCCCTGGTAACAGGTGGTTTATAACCCTAGGTTCCGGAGACTCGGAAGACCAGGAAGTAGCTGGTGGCACGAGACGAAGACTCTGAACTGTCCTGAGAGATCGGAGACCTGAGCGGACAGGGTCTCAACGGCATGACGACAGCAGACATCTTGCTCGTGTCTGCCGAGCATTGCTCCTGGATCTGACGGCAGTGTTGCGAGAATCCGTAGTCGCTGGGTCCATTCTTGGTCGATTCTTCTGTTATGCTGATGAATGAGGACCCAAAAGCGACGTAATAGAAACAGAGTCTTATTCCAGTATCAAACAAACAATGATTCTCCTGGATATATCAAAAAGGTAAATCCAAAACAGGAAACTGAAATATCCTCTCGTCAGTAGAGAGGAACGACTGGAGACGCGACCACAGACTGCAGTCGCTCAGAAGGCACAGGCCGTAGCTGACATAGACACCTGCTCACACGCAGCATCTGAAGAAGGCAAAAACACGACAGGGCGAACAAGGACACGGACAGCAAACATCAAACAAGAATCCGACAAGGACAGAAGCGGAAAACAGAGGAGAATAGGGACTCTAATCAGAGGGCAAAAGGGGACAGGTGTGAAAGAGTAATGAGGTCGTTAGGAGAATGAGAAACAGCTGGGAGCAGGAACGGAACGATAGAGAGAGAGAGCGAGAGAGGGAACGAGGAAGGGGGAGAGAGAGGATAGAAAGAGGGAAAACCTAATAAGACCAGCAGAGGGAAGCACAGGGACAAGACATGATGATCAAAGACAAAACATGACAAAAACATTTAGTTTAGTCATCTCATTCTGAATGGTAAGTAAGGGTTTAGTTTTGGGATTGGGTTAAACATTACGTTTAGTCACTCATTCTGAATGGTTAAGTTCACGTTTAGGTTTGGGATTGGAGAAACATTACGTTTAGTCACTCATTCTGAATGGTTAAGTGTAAGGGTTAAGGTTTGGGATTGGTTAAAAACATTACGTTTAAGTCACTCATTCTGATGGTTAAGTTAAGGGTTTAGGTTTGGGGATTGGTTAAAACATTACGTTTTAGTCACTCATTCTGAATGGTTAAAGTTAAGGGTTAAGGTTTGGGATTGGGTTAAAACATTACGTTTAGTCACTCATCTGAGGTTAAGTTAAGGGTTTAGGTTTGGGATTGGGTTAAAACATTACGTTTAGTCACTCATTCTGAATGGTTAAGTTAAGCGTTTAGGTTTGGGATTGGGTTAAAACATTACGTTTAGTCACATCAATTTCTGATATGGTTAAGTTAAGGTTAAGGTTTGGGATTGGGTAAACATTACGTTTAGTCCCATTTGATGGTTAAGTTAAGGGTTTAGGTTTGGATTGGGTTAAAACATTACGTTTAGTCACTCATTCTGAAATGGTTAAGTTAGGGTTAAAGGTTTGGGATTGGGTTAAAACATTACGTTTAGTCACTCATTCTGAAC
>NW_019944350.1:18772-54004 GCF_002910315.2 Salvelinus sp. IW2-2015 | reverse complement strand
ATTTCGAAAATAAAGTAATATATAGCCACTAACGCAAGAAACCACTTCATAAGATGACAGTCTGATACAATATTAGTTTGTATAGCATTATGTTTTTTTTTGAAAAAATGTGCATATTTATTGGTATAAATCATAAATTACATTTCAGCTAATCGAAATTGACCGAAAGCAGCCGATAAACATTTAACAGAACCAACGTCAAATACTAATTAGTCATCATAAAACATATCTGCAGAAATACATACTGTGAGCAGATTGAAAGACAGGATTCTTGTGATTCCAGAACAATATTTCGATTTATTAAATGTTTTATCGCGAAAACAAAAATGTATGTGCTTATGTTAGCATAGCCACAATAGCCAGACACCTTGGGCGCGCACGACCGTTTGACATGCACGACAGATATATGAAATAACATTATAAATTGGGGTCTTACTTGGCTGATTCTTTCAATTCAGAAATGTTGATCCAGGGTGTCCTTTTGTCCAGATGAGTCGTTGTTTGGAGTCAGGATGGCAACTGGTCCCTTCTCACTTAGCATTGGCACTGGTCGACTGGCACGGGAAATTGTCAACGTTAAAAAAATCAGAGACCGAAACACGGCAAAAACTCCCGAAAAAAATTCAAAATAATTCTGATTAAACTATATTGAAAAACATACATTACGATGATATGGTCTCATTTATCAAATAAAACCCCATGACGGAGATATGTTTCCGTCCAAAACAGCAGCAAAAAGAACACAATGCATCACTCCCAAGACGCGCTGCTTCAGAACTTCCGAGTGGTCGGTACGTCAAGAAATAGCTGCTTAATTCACCTCTAAACAAGATATTCACTAAATTTCCTTCTCTCATAACTCTTGACACCCAGAGCAAGGCGTACGGAGTGTACGTAGGGTCTTACGTATAATGACCATGTATAGCATAACGTTGAAGCGAGCATAGATTTCTGAACATTCTACTTCCTATGGTCAAGGGAAAGTGCTGCCAAATGACTTCTGTACCACTCAGAGAGAAAATATTAGAACGGTTTTTAGGAAACTAGAGATCTGTTTTCTATCCAAATATTATATTAATATGCATATTGTAAGAGCAAAAATTGATTAAGAGGGTTTTGAAAATTGGGCAACATATTTTTCCCAGTTTTTCCAATACGCCCCCTGCGAGCCATAACAGGTTTAGGGTTAAGGTTTGGTGATTGGGTTAAAAATTTAGTGTTTAGTCACTCATTCTGAATGGTTTATAGTTAAGGGTTAAGGTTTTGGGATTGGGTTAAACATTACGTTTATGTCACTCATGTTGAATGGGTTGAAGTTAAGGGGTTAAGGTTGGTTGGGTTAAAAACTGTTATGCTGAAGTGAATGAAGGAACCCAAAAGCGACAGTAATAATAACTAAGTCTTTATTCGCAGTAGATCGCAAACAAACAATGGATTCATTCTCCTGATTATTTCGACAAGGGTAAATCCAAAACTCTTCGCTTTACTCTGTGACCATACTGCGTAGTAGGGATTGGGACTACCTCTCGTCAGTAGAGAGAACGATGGAGACGGCGACCACAGACTGCAGGTCGTTCAGGAAGGCACAGGCCGTAGCTGACATAGACACCTGCTTCAAGCACGCAGCATCCTTGAAAAAGAAGGGGCCAAAAAAACAAACGACAAAGGGCGGAACAAGGACACAGGACAGCAAACATCAACAAGAATCCGACAAGGACAGAAGCGGAAAACAGAGGGAGAAATAGGACTCTAATCAGAGGGCAAAAGGGGACAGGTGTGAAGAGTAAATGAGGTCGTTAGGAGAATGAGAAACAGCTGGGAGCAGGAACGGAACGATAGAGAGAGAGAGCGAGAGAGGGAAAGAGGAAGGGGAGAGAGAGGGATAGAAAGAGGGAAAGAACCTAATAAGACCAGCAGAGGGAAGCACAGACAAGACATGATGATCAAGACAAACATGACAGTACCCCCACTCACCGAGCGCCTCCTGGCGCACTCGAGGAGGAACCCTGGCGGCAACGAAGGAATCATCAATCAACGAACGGTCCAGCACGTCCCGAGATGGAACCCAACTCCTCTCCTCAGGACCGTAACCCTCCCAATCCATAAGTACTGGTGACCACGTCCCGAGAACGCATGTCCATGATCTTCCGTACCTTGTAAATAGGTGCGCCCTCGACAAGGACGGGGGGGGGGGAGGGAAGACGACGGGGCGCGAAGAAAAGGCTTGACACAGGAGACATGGAAGACAGGGTGGACGCGACGAAGATGTCGCGGAAGAAGCAGTCGCACAGCGACAGATTGACGACCTAGAGACACGGAACGGACCAATGAACCGCGGAGTCAACTTGCGAGAAGGCTGTCGTAAGGGGAAGGTTATCGAGTGGAAAGCCAACACTCTCTGACCGCGACAATACCTAGGACTCTTAATCCTACGTTTATTGGCGGCTCCATAAGTCCTGCGCCCGTAACGGCAAAGTGCAGACCTGACCTCCTCCAGGTGCGCTCCACAAACGTTGGACAAAAGCCTGAGCGGAGGAACGCTGGACTCGGCGAGCTGGGACGAGACAGAGAGGGCTGGTACCCAAGACTACTCTGAAACGGAGATAGCCCGGTAGCAGACGAAGGAAGCGAGTTGTGGAGCGTACTCAGCCCAGGGAGCTGTTCTGCCCAAGACGCAGGGTTTCGAAACGAAAGGCTGCGTAATATGCGACAATCGACTGATTGGCCCTTTTGCTTGACCGTTAGACTGGGGATGAACGGAAGAGAGACTGACGAAGCACCAATCAAACGACAGAACCCTCAAAATGTGAACGTGAATTGCGGACCTCGTGTCTGAAACGGCGTCTAACGGGAGGCCATGAATTCTGAACACATTCTCATGATGATTTGTGCGTCTCCTTAGCGGAAGGAAGCTTAGCGAGGGGAATGAAATGTGCCGCCTTAGAGAACCTATCAATAACCGTAAGAATCACAGTCTTCCCCGCAGACGAAGGCAGACCGTAAATAAAGTCTAAGGCGATGTGAGACCGCATGGTCGAGAAGGAATGGAAGCGGTCTGAGACGACCGGCAGGAGGCAAGTTACCTGACTAGTCTGCGCGCAGTCCGAACAAGCAGCATACGAAACGGGCGCGTTGTCCCGCTCCTGAGTAGGCCACCAAAACCGCTGGCGAATAGAAGCAAGCGTACCCCGAACGCCGGGGTGGCCAGCTAACTTGGCAGAGTGAGCCCACTGAAGACAGCCAGACGAGTAGAGACAGGAACGAAAGAAGGTTACTAGGACAAGCGCGCGGCGACCGCAGTGTGAGTGAGTGCTTGCTTTACTGTCTCTCAATTCCCCAGACAGTCAACTCCGACAACACGCCCTTCAGGGAGGAATCCCTCGGGGTCCGGTAGAAACCACAGACGAACTAAAGAGACGGGATAAGGCATCAGGCTGGTGTTCTTATTTCCCGGGCGATAGGGAAATCACGAACTCGAAACGAGCGAAAAACAACGCCCAACGAGCTTGACGTGCATTAAGTCGTTTGGCAGAACGGATGTACTCAAGTTTCTTATGGTCAGTCCAAACGACAAAAGGGACGGTCGCCCCTCACCACTGTCGCCATTCGCCTATGGCTTAAGCGAGGATGGCGAGCAGTTCGCGTTTTACCCACATCATAGTTTGCGCTCCGATGGCGACAGGCGATGAGAAAAGTAAGCGCAAGGATGAACCTTTCGTCAGAATGGAAGCGCTGAGACAGAATGGCCCACGCCCACCTCTGAAGCGTCAACCTCGACAATGAATTGTTTAGTTGACGTCAGGAGTAACAAGGATAGGGCGGATGTAAAACGCTTCTTGAGGAAATCAAAAGCTCCCTGGGCGGAACCGGACCACTTAAGCAAGTCTTGACAGAAGTCAGAGCTGTGAGGAGGGGCAGCCACTTGACCGAAATTACGAATGAAACGCGATAGAAATTAGCGAAACCGAGAAAGCGCTGCAACTCGACACGTGACTTAGAACGGGCCAATCGCTGACAGCCCTGGACCTTAGCGGGATCCATCTGAATGCCTTCAGCGAAAATACAGAACCAGAGAAATGTGACAGAGGAGACATGAAAGGCGCACTCTCAGCCTTCACGTAGAACAATTCTCTAAAAGGCGCTGGAGTAACGTCGAACGTGCTGAACATGAATCTCGAGTGACGGTGAAAAAAATCAGGTATCGTCAAGGTAAACGAAACAAAAAATGTTCAGCATGTCTCTCAGTACATCATTAACTAATGCCTGAAAGACAGCTGGGACTTACGAGACCGAACGGCAGAACCCGGTATCAAATGCCCCTAACGGAGTGTTAAACGCCGTTTTTCCACTCGTCCCCCTCTTGATGCGTACGAGATGGTAACGTTACGAAGGTCCAACTTAGTAAAGAACCTGGCTCCCTGCAGAATCTCGAAGGCTGACGACATAAGGGGAAGCGATAAACGATTCTTAACCGTTATGTCATTCAGCCCTCGATAATCCACGCAGGGGCGCAGAGTGCCGTCCTTCTTCTTAACAAAGAAAAACCCGCTCCGGCGGGAGAAGGAAGAAGGCACCACGGTACCGGCGTCGAGAGAAAACAGACAGATAATCATCGAGAGCCTTACGTTCGGGAGCCGACAGAGAGTATAGTCTACCCGAGGGGGAGGGTCCCGGAAGGAGATCAAACAACAATCATACGACCGGTGAGGAGGAAGGGAGCTGCTCTGGACCGACCTGAAGACCGTGCGCAGATCATGATATTCCCTCCGGCACTCCTGTCAAATCACCAGGTTCTTCACTGAGTAAGGGGACAGAAGAGACAGGAGGATAGCAGACATTAAAACACTTCACATGACAAGAAACGTTCCAGGATAGGATAGAATTACTAGACCAATAATAGAAGGATTATGACATACTAGCCAGGGAGGACCCAAAACAACAGGTGTAAAAGGTGAACGAAAAAATCAAAAAGGAAATGGTCCACTGTGGTTACCAGATACTGTGGAGGGTTAAAGGTAGTGTCTCACATCTGATACTGGGGAAAGAGACTACCATCTAAGGCGAACATGGGCGTGGGCTTCCCTAACTGTCTTGAAGAGGAATGTCATGTTTCCGAGCCCATGCTTCGTCCATAAAACAACCCTCAGCCCCAGAGTCCTTCAAGGCACTGCAGGAAGCAGCCGAACCGGTCAGCGTAGATGGACCGACAAGGTAGTACAGGATCTTGATGGAGAGACTGAGTAGTAGCCGCTCACCAGTAGCCCTCCGATTACTGATGAGCTCTGGCTTTTACTGGACATGACATGACAAAAATGTCCAGCAGAACCGCAATAGAGGCAAAGGCGGTTGTGATTCTCCGTTCCTCTCCTTAGTCGAGATGCGAATACCTCCCAGCTGCATGGGCTCAGTCTCTGAGCCGGTGGGAGGGAATGGTCGAGATGCGGAGAGGGAAACACCGTTAACGCGAGCTCTCTTCCACGAGCTCGTGACGAAGATCTACCCGTCGTTCTATGCGGATGGCGAGTGCAACTCAAAGAGTCCACCTGGAAAGGAACCTCCCGGGAGAGAATCTCATCCTTAACCTCAGCGTGGAGTCCTCCAGAAAACGAGCGAGCACGCCGGCTCGTTCCAGTCACTGGATGCAGCAAGAGTGGAAACTCTATAGAGTAATCCGTTATGGATCGATCACCTTGAATAGGGAAGCCAGGGCCCTGGAAGCCTCCTTCCCAAAAACTGAACGATCAAAACCCGTATCATCTCCTCTTTAAAGTTCTGATAACGTTAAGAACACTCAGCCCTTGCCTCCCAGATAGCTGTGCCCTCACCCGCGAGCCGACCAGTAAGGAGTGATATGACGTAAGCGATCCGAGCTCTCTTCTCTTGAGTAGTGTTGGGGCTGGAGAGAGAACACAATATCACACGGGTGAGAAAGGAGCGACACTCAGTGGGCTGCCCTGGTAACATGGTGGTTTATACCCTAGGTTCCGGAGACTCGGAAGACCAGGAAGTAGCTGGTGGCACGAGACGAAGACTCTGAACTGTCCTGAGAGATCGGAGACCTGAGCGGACAGGGTCTCAACGGCATGACGAGCAGCAGACAATTCTGCTCGTGTCTGCCGAGCATTGCTCCCTGGATCTGACGGCAGTGTTGCGAGAATCCGTAGTCGCTGGGTCCATTCTTGTCGATTCTTCTGTTTATGCTGATGAATGAGGACCAAAAGCGACGTAATAGAAACAGAGTCTTTATTCCAGTATCAAACAAACAATGATTCTCCTGGATATATCAAAGGTAATCCAAAACAGGAAACTGAAATCCTCTCGTCAGTAGAGGGAACGACTGGAGACGCGACCACAGACTGCAGGTCGCTTCAGAAGGCACAGGCCGTAGCTGACATAGACACCTGCTCACACGCAGCATCTGAAGAAGGCAAAAACACGACAGGGCGGAACAAGGACACAGGCACAAAACATCAAACAAGAATCCGACAAGGACAGAAGCGGAAAACAGAGGAGAATAGGGACTCTAATCAGAGGGCAAAAAGGGACAGGTGTGAAAGAGTAATGAGGTGTTAGGGAGAATGAGAAACAGCTGGGAGCAGGAACGGAACGATAGAGAGAGAGAGCGAGAGAGGGAAAGAGGAAGGGGGAGAGAGGGATAGAAAGAGGGAAGAAACTAATAAGACCGCAGAGGGAAGCACGGGACAAGACTTATGATCAAAGACAAAACATGACAAAAACATTTAGTTTAGTCACTCATTCTGGAATGGTAAGTAGGTTTAGTTTGGGATTGGGTTAAACATTACGTTAGTCACTCATTCTGATGGTTAAGTTAAGCGTTTAGTTTGGGATTGGTTAACATTAGTTTAGTCACTCATTCTGAATGGTTAAGTTAAAGGGTTAAGGTTTGGATTGGGTTAAAAACATTACGTTTAGTCACTCATTCTGAATGGTTAAGTTAAGGGTTTAGGTTGGGGATTGTTAAAACATACGTTTAGTCACTCATTCTGAATGGTTAAGTTAAGGTTAAGGTTTGGGATTGGGTTAAAACATTACGTTTAGTCCTCATTCTGAATGTTAAGTTAAGGGTTTAGGTGGATTGGTTAAAACATTACGTTTAGTCCACTCATTCTGAATGGTTAAGTTAAGCGTTTAGGTTTTGGGATTGGGTTAAAACATTACGTTTAGTCACTCATTCTGAATGGTTAGTAAGGTTAAGGTTTGGGATTGGGTTAAAACATTACGTTTAGTCCACTCATTCTGAATGGTTAAGTTAAGGTTTTAGGTTTGGGATTGGGTTAAAACATTACGTTTAGTCACTCATTCTGAAATGGTTAAGTTAAGGGTTAAGGTTTGGGATTGGGTTAAAACATTACGTTTAGTCACTCATTCTGAATGGTTAAGTTAAGCGTTTAGGTTTGGGATTGGTTAAACATTACGTTTAGTCACTCATTCTGAATGGTTAAAGTTAAGGGTTAAGGTTTGGGATTGGTTAAAACATTACTGTTTAGTCACTCTTCTGAATGGTTAAGTTAAGGGTTTAGGTTTGGGATTGGGTAAAACATTACGTTTAGTCCACTCATTCTGAAATGGTTAAGTTAAGGTTAAGGTTTGGGATTGGAGGTTAAAAACATTACGTTTAGTCACTCATTCTGAATGGTTAAGTTAAGGGTTTAGGTTTGGGATTGAGTTAAACTAAGTAAAGTGAGTGTCTACCGCTGGGAATCTTCAGATCTGGAGTCCGCCACCCACTTTCCACAACGCCTGAACAAACCCCAACCCTACTTGATGGTAATAGTGATCAGGTTTTGAAGGCCATTTCCCCGACGTCTTCGGGACATTGGACAGACGTCCAATTTAGAAGTCAATCTTTGAGCGAGTCTGCTGTAGATTAAATTATGATACAAATGAGAGCCACTAGAAACGTTTTTCTGGTAAAAACACAATGTGCCTCGTTGCATCTGGTCCTTGTAGAAATGTCTACCCGCAGGAACATGGAATAGCTGAAAACGGGCGATGTAGAAAATAGAGACAATGGCAGGAAGACTTTATGCGTTAGAGAGAGCGCATACTGACACATAAAGGGAAGTGATGTCATTTCTCTGTCTGACTCTCACCATCTCTCATCTCTGAGCAGTTGACTCTCTCTGAGGTTCATAAATGTCCATCTTACAGAGTCACTTCCCTGTTTGACAGCGCCTGTCAGGAACGCTCTGGGCATACAGGTTCACACCGCTGCCATCCAGAAGGCGAGGTCATACAGGTGCATCAAAGCGGGGACCGAGAGACTGAGAAACAGCTTTTCTATCTCAAGGCCATCAGCCTGTTAACCAATCACTAACTCAGAGAAGTCTGCTGCCTACATGGAGACCGATGCTGGCCACCTTTAAGAAAATTGATCCTAGTCACTTTAAACAAAACCGCCCCTTAAAATCATGTTAACATAACCCTACATTACTCATCTCATATGTATAACTTTTACTCTATACCATCTACTCCATCTTGCTATGCGCTCATAATATATTTATATGTACATATTCTCATTCCATTCCTTTACTTAGATTTGTGTGTATTAGGTATTTGTGTGGAATTGTTAGATTACATGTTAGTATTACTGTACTGTCGGAACTATAAGCTCAAAGCATTTCGCTACACAAGCATTTCGCTACATCTGCTAACCATGTGTGTGGACCAATACAATTTGATTTGAATGTGTCCAACTAGGTCTCACAGTCTCCCTTCAGAATGAAACGTTCATCCATGTTATCAAACGTCAAAATTTCAAAGTTGTTGCTAACGTCAATTTTTCAAAAGTGTTTAAAGTTAAGTTTAGGTATTAACTCCAAATTTGTTTGATCTCCAAAAGGTTATGGGTGAGGTTTGGGATAGGCTTAAAACAAAAAAATTGCTGGATGTCAACTTTTGTACTGGCAACTTTGAATCCGGGAGGCAGATCCCACCATTCTTATGCAACACCCCAAACCTAGCTTCACTGCTGTTGCCCCTATAGTGGCCGGTTTTCACGTAATCTCCCCACTAATACAATACTCTAGTATCACTGGTGACCTGGCTGGGGGGGGGGGGGGGGGGGTGGTGTGTGTGTGTGTGTGGTGGGTGTGGGTGTGTGTGTGTGTGTGTGTGTGTGTGTGTGTGTGTGTGTGTGTGTGTGGTGGTGTGTGTGTGTTCGTGTGTGTGTGTGTGTGTGTGTGTGTGTGTGTGTGTGTGTGTGTGTGTGTGTGTCCTCAATGCGTCGAAACAAAAGCAATTCGGGAAACTGGTATATCCGGGACAGCAAATGCCCATGTTTGACTGTCTCACCTTTCAACAACAACAACTAGAAAACTATACACCTACATGATATGAGAAGACACAGAAGACAGAAAGAATAAAAAGAGAGAGAATGGGGATGAGATGTTTTTTTTAAAATAGAAAAAAAACAGCAGATAAGAAGGAAATGCCACAAGGTGTGTGTGTTGTGTGTGTGTGTGTCGGGGGGAACCCCCCCTCCTCTTACCTGTCAAGGTGGTGTAGATAAGTGAAGTTCTCTTTGAACTGCACCTGCTAAGCCTTAGTGTTAGATGGGTTTCAAAACCTAGCTCAGGATCCCTCCAACTACACACACACACTCAAACAATCCCTCTCATCATCTTCCAGAACTACTGGAGATACCTAAAAGCCGAAGTGGACAGGTTGTTTAGATTCGCTCCTGCAACTCGCATGTGTGTGGTAATGAATTTCCTCTCTCTCTCCTCTCCTCTCTCTCCTCTCTCGTCTCTCTCTCCCTCTCTCTCTTCTTCGCTCTCACTCTCTTCTTCCTCCCTCCTTTTCTCGCATCTCTCTCTCCTCCTCCTCTCTCTCTCTCTCTCTCTCCCCTATCCTCCTACTCACTTTCTCCTGTTTTTGGGTGGACCTCAAGTTTTACGGAGAGAAACTAGGAGGGGTTGGTCTAAATAGGGGTTTGTTTGATGTCTTTCAGGCGAAAGGGTCCCTGGTCACTCTAACAGCTTGCCCTTCAAATGTTCTGGAAGAGGCCTGAGGTTGTTGGACCCCCTTACAACAGTCCTCATCAAGCTAATGCCGATGTCATCGGGGATTTATTTTGTCCACACTGGGACACGCCGCAGACTGTAAAACACCCTCCTTTGCAACGAGGGGGGCCCCAAGGGCTGGGGGGCCCCAAGGGTGTGGGCCCCAAGGGCTGGGGGGCCCCCAAAAGGGCCTGGGGGCCCCAAGGGCTGGTGGGCCCCAGAGGGCTGGGGAGGCCCCAAGGGCCTGGTGGGCCCAAGGGCTGGGGGGGCCCCAAGGGCTGGTGGGCCCCAAGGGCTGGTGGGCCCCAAGGGCTGGTGGACATTGGATCCCAGGAGGGACAGCTTTCCGTCTACAAGCGCACGGAGATTTCCTGTACCAGCAGGGGGTGTGCCTGGTAGAGACACGGCTTGGGCTGTTCTGAGGAGAGCAGAGACCTTTGGGTATGATGGAATTATTCCTGTTGGATACGACAAGCATTAACTTGTCCACATACCCGAGTTGTGCTTTGGGCATGGAAAAAAGACTGTCTGTGTTCGGCAGAGACGTTTCACGACAAAGAGCGTGGAAAATGGAGGAGCCACTGTTCACAACCCCATCAGTTGCTTTGACCTCCACGCAGCCGTGCGGACAAAGGCTTGTGAGAACACGCGGGGTTCACTAAGTTGGGTGACCTGCCAAGAAGAAGTCTGGGTAGCAATCTTCCAGCGGACTTGGTGGAGGCTTCCTTTTATGAAGGCCAGCAGGCTGCTGCAGGAAGGTTGGTGGAGGGGTCCGTGCTGGCAGGAGGTGGTGGAGGGGTCCGTGCTGCAGGAGGTGGTGAGGGGTCCGTGCTGGCTGCAGGAGGTGGCGGAGGGGTCCCTGCTGCAGGAGGTAGTGGAGGGTCCATGCTGCAGGAGGTGGTGGAGGGGTCCGTGCTGCAGGGAAGGTGGTGGAGGGGTCCCATGCTGCAAGGAGGTGGTGGAGGGGGTCCGTGGCTGCAGGAGGTGGTGGAGGGGTCCGTGCTGCGCAGGAGGTGGTGGAGGGTCCATGCTGCAGGAGGTAGTGGAGGGGTCCCATGCTGCAGGAGGTGGTTGGAGGGGTTCCGTGCTGCAGAGGTGGTGGAGGGGTCCATGCTGCAGGAGGGGTGTGGAGGGGCGTGCTGGTAGGAGGTGGTGGAGGGGTCCGTGCTGCAGGAGGTGGTTGGAGGGGTCCCGTGCTGCAGGAGGTGGTGGAGGGGTCCGTGCTGCTGCAGGAGGTGGTGGAGGGGTCCGCTGCTGCAGGAGGTGGTGGAGGGGTCCCGTGCTGTAAGGAGGTGGTGGAGGGGTCCGTGCTGCAGGAGGTGGGTGGAGGGGTCCTGTGCTGCAGGAGGTGGTGGAGGGTCCGTTGCTGCTGCAGGAGGTGGTGGAGGTTCCCGTGCTGCAGGAGGTGGTGGAGGGGTCGTTGCTGCAGGAGGTGGTGGAGGGATTCCGTGCTGCTGCAGGAGGTGGTGGAGGGTTCCCGTGCTGCAGGAGGTGTGGATGGGGTTCCGTGCTGCAGGAGGTGATGGAGGGACGTGCTGCTGGCAGGAGGTGGTGGAAGGGGTCCAATGCTGCAGGAGGTGGTGGAGCGGTCCGTGCTGCAGGAGGTGGTGGAGGGGTCCGTGCTGCAGGAGGTGGTGGAGGGGTCTGTGCGCTGCAGAAGGTGGTGGAAGGGTTCCGTGCTGCAGGAAGGTGGTGGGGGGTCCCGTGCTGGCAGGAGTGGTGGAGGGGCCGTACTGCAGGAAAGGTGGTGGAGGGGTCCGTGCTGCAGGAGGTGGTGGAGGGGTCCCTGTGCCTGCTGAGGAGGTGGTGGAGGTCCGTGCTGCAGGAGGTGGTGGAGGGGTATGTGCCGCAGGCAGGTGGTGGAGGGGTCCGTGCTGGCAGGAGGTAGTGGAGGGGGTCCCGTGCTGCAGGAGGTGGTGGAGGGGTCCGTGCTGCAGGAGGAGGTGGTGGGAAGGGTCCTGCTGTAGGAGGCTGGTGAGTGGGGTCCGTGCTGCGCAGGAGGTTGTGGAGGGATCCGTGCTGCAGGAAAGAGGTGGTGAGGGGTCCGTGCTACTGCAGGAGGTGGTGGAGGGTCCGTTTGCTGTAGGAGGTGGTGGAGGGGGTCCAATGCTGCAGGAGGTGGTGGAGGGGTCCGTGCTGTAGGAGGTGGTGGAGGGGTCCATGCTGTAGGAGGTGGTGGGATGGGGTTCCGTGCTGGCAGGAGGTGGTGGAGGGGTCCGTGCTGCAGGAAGGTGGTGGAGGGGTCCGTGCTGCTGCATGAGTGGTGAAAGGGTCCGTGCTGTAGGAGGTGGTGGAGGGGTCCCGTGCTGCAGGAGGAAGGTGGTGGAGGGGTCCGTGCTGTAGGAGGTTGGTGGAGGGGTCCGTGCTGCAGGAGGAGGTGGTGGAGGGGTCCTGCTTGCAGGAGGTGGTGGAGGGGTCCGTGCTGCTGGCATGAGGTGGTGAAAGGGGTCCGTGCTGTAGGAGGGTGGTGGAGGGGTCCGGTGCTGGCAGGAGGAGTGGTGGAGGGGTCCGTGCTGTATGGGGATGGAAGGTGTGGAGGGGTTCCGTGCTGCAGGAGGAGGTGGTGGAGGGGTCGTGCTGCATGGAGGTGGTGGAAGGGTCCGTGTGCTGACAGGAGGTGGTGAAAGGGGTCCGTGCTGTAGGAGGTGGTGGAGGGGTCCGTGCTGGCAAGGAGGAGGGTGGTGGAGGGGTCCGTGCTGCAGGAGGTGGTGGAGGGGTTCCATGCCGCAGGAGGTGGTGGAGGGGTCCCATGACTGCCTGCAGGAGGTGGTGGAGGGGTCCGTGCCTGCAGGAGGTGGGTGGAGGGGTCCGTGCTGTAGGAGGTGGTGGAGGGGTTTATGCTGCAGGAGGTTGTGGAGGGGTCCATGCTGTAGGGGAGTGGTGGAGGGGTTTATGCTGGCAGGAGGTGGTGGAGGGGTCCCGTGCTGCCAGAGGAAGTGGTGGAGGCGGTCCGTGCTGCAGGAGGTGGATGGAGGGGTCCGTGCTGCAGGAGTGGGTGGAGGGGTCCGTCGCCGCCGCAGGTGGTGGAGGGGGTCCTGTAGGAAGGTGGTGGAGGGGGTCCGTGCCAAGGAGGTGGTGGAGGGGGTCCGTGCAGCAGGAAGGTTGTGGAGGGGTCCGTGCTGTAGGAGGTGGGTGGAGGGGTCCGTGCAACAGGAGGTGGTGAGGTCCGTGCCGCAGGAGGTGGTGAGGGGTCCGTTGCCACAAGGAGGTGGTGAGGGGTCCGTGCTGCAAGGAGGTGGTGGAAGGGGTCCGTGCTTGCAGGAGGGTGGTGGAGGGGTTTCCGTGCTGCTGTAGGAAGGTGGTGGAGGGGTTCCGTGCTTGCAGGAGGTGGTGGAGGGGTCCTGTGTTGCAGCAAGGTGGTGATAGGGGTTCCCGTGCACAGGAGGGTGGTGGGAGGGGTCCAATGCTGCACACTAGATTCTTTCAGAAGAAGCTGCTGGGGAGCAAGTCAGAGATTGGACCCATCTAGACCATGAAATGACCCCTGACCTACCTCATTTCAAACCAAGCAAGGTGAGGGAATGAGTTAAAACATTACGTTTAGTCACTCATTCTGAATGGTTAAGTTAAGGGTTTAGGTTTGGGATTGAGTTAAACTAAGTAAAGTGAGTGTCTACCGCTGGGAATCTTCAGATCTGGAGTCCGCCACCCCTTTCCACAACGCCCTGACAAAACCCAACCCTACTTGATGGTAATAGTGATCAGGTTTTGAAGGCATTTCCCCGACGTCTTCGGGACATGGACAGACGTCCAATTTAGAAGTCAATCTTGAGCGATCTGCCTGTAGATTAAATATTGATACAATGAGAGCCACTAGAAACGTTTTCTGGTAAAACACAATGTGCTCGTTGCATCCTGGTCCTTGTAGAAATGTCTCCCGCAGGAACAGTGGAATAGCTGAAAACGGGCCGATGTAGAAAATAGAGACAATGGCAGGAAGACTTTATGCGTTAGAGAGAGCGCATACTGACACATAAAGGGAAGTGATGTCATTTCTCTGTCTGACTCTCACCATCTCTCATCTCTGAGCAGTTGACTCTCTCTGAGGTTCATAAATGTCCATCTTACAGAGTCACTTCCTGTTTGACAGCGCCTGTCACGGAACGCCTCTGGGCATACAGGTTCACACCGCTGCCATCCAGAAGGCGAGGTCAGTACAGGTGCATCAAAGCGGGGACCGAGAGACTGAGAAACAGCTTCTATCTCAAGGCCATCAGCCTGTTAACCATCACTAACTCAGAGAGTCTGCTGCCTACATGGAGACCCGATCGCTGGCCACCTTAAGAAATTGATCCTAGTCACTTTAAACAACGCCCCTTTAAATCATGTTAACATACCCTACATTACTCATCTCATATGTATATACTGTACTCTATACCATCTACTCCATCTTGCCTATGCCGCTCATCAATATATTTATATGTACATATTCTCATTCCATTCCTTTACTTAGATTTGTGTGTATTAGGTAGTTGTTGTGGAATTGTTAGATTACATGTTAGATATTACTGTACTGTCGGAACTATAAGCTCAAGCATTTCGCTACACAAGCATTTCGCTACATCTGCTAACCATGTGTGTGGGACCAATAACATTTGATTTGATGTGTCCAACTAGGTCTCACAGTCTCCCTTCAGAATGAAACGTTCATCCATGTTTATCAAACGTCAAATTTCAAAGTTGTTGCTAACGTCAAATTTCAAAGTGTTTAAAGTTAAGTTTAGGTATTAACTCCAAATTTGTTGACTCCAAAAGGTTATGGGTGAGGTTTGGGATAGGCTTAAAACAAAAAATTGCTGGATTCAACTTTTTGTCACTGGCAACCTTTGGAATCGGAGGCAGATCCACCATTCCTATATGCAACACCCAAACCTAGCTTCACTGACTGTTGCCCCTTAGTGGCCGGTTTTCACGTAATCTCCCACCTAATACAAACTTAGTATCACTGGTGACCTGGCTGGGGGGGGGGGGGGGGGGGGGTGTGTGTGTGTGTGTGTGGTGTGGTGTGTGTGTGGTGTGTGTGTGGTGTGTGTGTGTGTGTGTGGTGTGTGTGTGTGTGGTGTTGTGTGTGTGTGTGTGTGTGTGTGTGTGTGTGTGTGTGTGTGTGTGTGTGTGTGTGTGTGTGTGTGTGTGTCTCAATGCGTCCGAACAAAAGCATTCGGGAAACTGGTATATTCCGGACAGCAAATGCATGTATGAACTTATCCTCACCTTTCAACAACAACAACTAGAAAACTATACACCTACATGATATGAAAGACACAGAAGACAGAAAGAATAAAAGAGAGAGAGGGATGAGATGTTTTTTAAATAGAAAAACAGCAGATAGAAGGAATGCCACAGGTGTGTGTGTGTGTGTGTGTGTGTCGGGGGGACCCCCCTCTCTACCTGTCAAGGTGTGTAGATAGTGAGTTCTCTTTGAACTGCACCTGCTAAGCCTTAGTTTAGATGGTTCAAACCTAGCTCAGGATCCCTCAACTACACACACACACTCACAATCCTCTCATCATCTTCCAGAACTACTGAGATACCTAAGCCGAAGTGACAGGTTGTTGAGATTCCTCCTGCACTCGCATGTGTGTGTATGGATTTCTCTCTCTCTCTCTCTCTCTCTCTCTCTCTCTCTCTCCCTCTCTCTCTTCTTCGCTCTCACTCTCTCTTCCTCCCTCTCTTTCTCGCTCTCTCTCATCCTCCCTCCCTCTCTCTCTCTCTCTCTCTTCCTCCCTCCCTCTCACTTTCTCACTGTTTTTGTGGACCTCAAGTTTTCAGGAGAGAAACTAGGAGGGGTTGGTCTAAATAGGGGTTGTTGATGTCTTTCAGGCGAAGGGTCCTGGTCACTAACAGCTTGGCCTCTTCAATGTTCTGGAAGAGGCTGAAGGTGTTGGACCCCCTTACAACAGTCTCATCAAGCTAATGCCGATGTCATCGGGGGATTTATTTTGTCCAACACTGGACACGCGCAGCACTGTAACACCTCCCTTTGCACGAGGGGGGCCCCAAGGGCTGGGGGGCCCCAAGGGCTGGTGGGCCCCAAGGGCTGGGGGGCCCCAAGGGCTGGGGGGCCCCAAGGGCTGGTGGGCCCCAAGGGCTGGGGGGCCCCAAGGGCTGGTGGGCCCCAAGGGCTGGGGGGCCCCAAGGGCTGGTGGGCCCCAAGGGCTGGTGGGCCCCAAGGGCTGGTGGACATTGGATCCAGAGGGACAGCTTTCCGTCTACAAGCTGCACGGAGATTTCTGTACCAGCAGGGGGTGTGCTGGAGAGACACGGCTTGGGCTGTTCTGAGGAGAGCAGAGGACCTTGGGTATGATAGGAATTTATTCCTGTTGGATACGACAGCCATTACTTCATCATACCCGAGTTGTGCTTTGGGCATGGAAAAAAAGACTGTCTGTTCGCAGAGACGTTTCACGACCAAAGAGCGTGGAAAATGGAGGAGCCACTGTTTCACAACCCCACAGTGCTGACCTCCACCAGCGTGCGGACAAAGGCTTGTGAGACCGGGGTTCACTAAGTTGGGTGACCTGCAAGAAGAGTCTGGGTAGCAATCTTCCAGCGACTTGGTGGAGGCTTCCTTTATGAAGGCCAGCAGGCTGCTGCAGGAGGTGGTGGAGGGGTCCGTGCTGCAGGAGGTGGTGGAGGGGTCCGTGCTGCAGGAGGTGGTGGAGGGGTCCGTGCTGCTGCAGGAGGTGGCGGAGGGGTCCATGCTGCAGGAGGGTGGTGGAGGGGTCGTGTGCAGAGGTGGTGGAGGGTCCATGCTGCAGGAGGTGGTGGAGGGGTCAGTGCTGTCGAGGGTGGTGGAGGGGTGTGGCTGCTGCAGGAGGTGGTGGAGGGGTCATGCTGCAGGAGGTAGTGGGAGGGGTCCATTGCTGCAGGAGGTGGTGGAGGGGTCGTGCTGCTGAGGAGGTGTGGAGGGGTCATGCTGCAGGAGGTGGTGGAGGGGTCCGTGCTGTAGGAGGTGGTGGAGGGGTCCGTGCGCAGGAGGTGGTGGAGGGGTCGTGGCTGCAGGAGGTGGTGGGAGGGGTCGTGCTGCTGCGTGAGGTGGTGAGGGGTCCATGCTGCCAGGAGGTGGTGGAGGGTCCGTGCTGAGGAAGGTGGTGGAGGGTCCGTGCTGCAGGAGGTGGTGGAGGGTCTGTGTGCAGGAGGTTGGTGAGGGGTCGTGCTGCTGCAGGAGGTGGTGGGGGGTTCCGTGCTGCAGGAGGTGGTGGAGGGGTCCGTGCGTGCAGGAGGTGGTGAGGGGTCGGCTGCTGCAGGAGGTGGTGGAGGGTTCCGTGCTGCAGAGGTGGTGGAGGGGTCGTGCTGCAGGAGGTGATGGAGGGGACGTGCTGCTGCAGGAGGTGGTGGAGGGTCCATGCTGCAGGAGGTGGTGGAGGGTCCGTGCTGCAGGAGGTGGTGGAGGGTCCGTGCTGCTGCATGAGGTGGTAGAGGGGTCGTGCTGTAGGAGGTGGTGGAGGGGTCCGTGCTGCAGGAGGAGGGTGGTGGAGGGTCCGTGCTGCAGGAGGTGGTGGAGGGGTCCTGCTGCTCCAGGAGGTGGTGAAATGGGTCGTGCTGTAGGGTGGTGAGGGTCGTGTGCAGGAGGGAGGTTGGTGAGGGTCTGCTGCAGGAGGTGGTGGAGGGGTCCGTGCTGTAGGAGGTGGTGAGGGGTCTGCTGCAGGAGGTGGTGGAGGGGTCATGCTGGCTGTCAGGAGGTGGTGGAGGGGTCCGTGCTGCAGGAGGTGGTGGAGGGGTTGTGGCTGAGGAGGTGGGTGGAGGGTCCGTGCTGTAGGAGGTGTGGAGGGTTTATGCTGCAGGAGGTGGTGGAGGGGTCCTGCTGAGGAGGTGGTGGAGGGGTCCGTGCTGCAGGAGGTGGTGGAGGGTCCGTGCTGCAGGAGGAAGTGGTGGAGGTCCGTGCTGCGGAGGGTATTGGAGGGTCCGTGCTGCAGGAGGTGGTGGAGGGGTCCGTGCGCGAGGTGGTGGAGGGGTCGTGCAAGGAGTGGTGGAGGGTCCGTGCAGCAGGAGGTTGTGGAGGGGTCGTGCTGTAGGAGTGGTGGAGGGGTCCGTGCCCAGAGGTGGTGAGGGTCCGTGCAAGGAGGTGGTGGAGGGGTCCGTGCCGCAGGAGGTGGTGGAGGGGTCGTGCAGCAGGAGGTGGTGGAGGGGTCCGTGCTGTGTAGGAGGTGGTGGAGGGGTCCGTGCTGCAGGAGGTGGTGGAGGGGTCTGTGTTGCAGCAGGTGGTGTAGGGGTCCGTGCCACAGGAGGTGGTGGAGGGGTCCATGCTGCACAACTAGATTCTTTCAGAGAGCTGCTGGGGAGCAGTCAGAGATTGGACCATCTGCACATGATGACCCTGACCTACCTCATTTCACCAAGCAAGGTGAGGAATGATCCTGTCATTAAGTCTTCGGAGTAGGAGACTTTTTCGCAGTCGGAGAAAAGGCTGTGTAGGGAACCTTATCTGCCTGGTGGGTACAGGGGTAAGGTTGGGGTGTTATCTGCTCTGGGTGGGTGGGTACAGGGGTAAGGTAGGGTGTTGCTGTCCGGTGGGGTACAGGCGTAAGGCTGTGTGTTATCTGCCCTGGGTGGGTGGGGTACAGGGGTAAGGTGGGTGTTTCTGCCCTGGGTGTGTGGGTACAGTGGTAAGGTAGGGGTGTTTTGCTGGGTGAGTAAAGAAATAACAACAGTAAAAAGGACAGGCTATATACAGTAGTGAGGCTATAACAGTAGAGAGGCTATATACAGTAGCAAGGCTATATACAGTAGGGAGGCTATATACAGTAGGAGGCTATAAAGTAGCGAGGCTATATACAGTAGTGAGGCTATCACAGTAGAGAGGCTATATACAGTAGAGAGGCTATATACAGTAGAGAGGCTATATACAGACACCGGTTAGTCAGGCTGATTGAGGTAGTATGTACATGTAGATATGGTTAAAGTGACTATGCATATATGATGAACAGAGAGTAGCAGTAGTGTAAAAAGAGGGGTTGGCGGGTGGTGGGACACAATGCAGATAGCCTGGTTAGCCAATGTGCGGGAGCACTGGTTGGTCGGGCCAATTGAGGTAGTATGTACATGAATGTATAGTTAAAGTGACTATGTGTCACGTTCGTCTTCCTCCTCTTCTGAGGAGTAGTTGGAAGGATCGGAGGACCAATATGCAGCGTTGTAAGTGTTTATCTTGATATTTATTTAAAAAGAGAACACTGAACGATCTATACAAAAAATAACAAACAACGAACGTGAAGCTACCGAATAATAGTGCTGACACAAAACACTACACATAGACAATCACCCACAACCCACAATGACAAAACAGGCTACCTAAATATGGCTCCCAATCAGAGACAACGACAAACACCTGCCTCTGATTGAGAACCATATCAGGCCAAACRCATAGAAAYAGACAAACTAGACATACAACATAGAATGCCCACTCAGATCACACCCTGACCAAACAAAACATAGAAACATACAAAGCAAACTATGGTCAGGGCGTGACACTATGCATATATGATAAACAGAGAGTAGCAGCAGTGTAAAAGAGGGGTTGGGGGGGGGCACACAGTGCAAATAGTATGGGTAGCCATTTGATTACCTGTTCAGGAGTCTTGGGGGTAAAAGCTGTTGAGAAGCCTTTTTTTTATTTTTCATGCCAGATTGTTTATCCATAAAATTTAGTGGGCGGAGAACAAAACCCAAACTTCACATTATTTAAGATACAATTTAAATATTATTCTGAAATGATCAGTAAGTGTAAAAACTAAAAAGCAATACGTACCATAAAACTTTTTGACAAATTGAAAATGTATCTCGATATGTAATACCCTTGTCTGTTACGTTTATGTACTCTTGTKTGTGTATTTCTGTTTTTGTATTTGTTTTGTTCATAATAATAATTATTATATAAAAAAATAACAGCCAATCACCCAAGATACCTTGCTAGCTACTTCCAGACAAAAATGAGAGAACAGCTCATTGAACATTACTCGCCCTAGCAGAGCTGGTTAGGCTGTTATGTTAACGAGAGCGGTGGTGACTGCAGCTGTCAGATTGCCTGTTCGTAAATTCCCGAGCGTTTCGCTCTCGGATTGTTCAGGGCGCACACTGGAAGCTCTGGCCGAGAGGTAGGGTTGATCCCAGCGTTCTGACATCACAACGGCAGTCAAGCCCCCACGCTAACTGGCTAACATTGGCTAGCTTGCTCGCTACTTCCAGACACATAATGAGAGAACACCCCACTCTGACCATTTTACTCTCCATAGCAGAGCTGGTTAGGCTGTTTACATGTTATCCAGAGTGTTGGTGACTGTAACTGTGCTGCTGGCAACAATTGAATTACTATTTTGTGATGACGTTTACTGACACCGGCCGTATTCAATGGGTGTTGAGCGTTCGTAAATTCATCAGTTATTCTGCGTTCTGGCACACTCAGACGAGAATCTTTTGTTAAGACATCTATATAGCTAGCTAGCTAACTACGTAAACAATGAACCATAATTCCAACTCATGTCATTACTACCCTGCATGACTCTGCAGGTAGCTAACCACCAGGTTCATTCACTTTAAGCAGCAGCTATCTGAGCAGCTAACCGATCACTGCAGCTGTACATAGTCCAGCTGTAAATAGCCCAACCAATCTACCTACCTCATCCCCATATTGTTTTTATTTACTTTTCTGCTCTTTTGCACACGAGTATCTCTACTTGCACATGATCATCTGATGATTTATCACTCCAGTGATAATCTGCTAAATTGTAATTATTTGCTCCTATGGCCTATTTATTGCCTACCTCCTCACGCCATTTGCACACAATGTATATAGACTTTATTTTTTTCTATTGTGTTATTGACTGTACGCTTGTTTATTCCATGTGTAACTCTGTGTTGTTGTTTGTGTCGCACTGCTTTGCTTTATCCTGGCCAGGTCGCAGTTGTAAATGAGAACTTGTTCTCAACTAGCCTACCTGGTTAAATAAAGGTGAAATAAAAAAACAAAAAGCTAACAGGTTCATTGTTCGCTAGCTAACATTAGGCTATAACAATCGGATCATCATCTAATTGGCATTCACATAACTCTCATAGATTTTCCACGTGGACGGGGATATTGGAAATTTAATCAAAGTTTACTGGAGGGCAACTTATTTTTTAACTTAGTCAAAATAATTTATAACTGTATTTTCCCAGTATAATATAGGTTCAGCAAATCTCCTTATTGTTTGGGATACCTTTAAATGTACCTTCAGGGGTCATTCAATTCAATATTCATCAATAATAAAAAAGCAGTTTCTGGCTAAAGAGAAGACTAACAAGGGAAATCCATGAACTAATAGTACAGGTATCAATAAAAACGATACTACAGAGATACAAAGTAAGTTAGAGGAAAAACAAAAAGAACTTGAGGAATTTATTCAAGAACGATCTAATGTAAACTATTACAAAAATAAAGCAAACTGGATGGAATATGGAGAAAAATGCACAAAATTCTTCCTGAATCTCCAATACAGGAACGCTAACTAAAATAATTTGCAGAAACTCGTTACTGAAGACGGAGTCATCTGTGATTCTCCAAATTATATTTTAAAAGAGGAAGCTGATTATTTTAGGCCGATGTTCTCCGTCTCGTCCTCTCCCACTGAATGAAGATTACGGTCAGGAATTCTTTCCAAATAATATAAAACATGGAAAATTAACAAATGTACAGAAAGATCAGTGTGAAGGCCAAATTACAGAGGAATAACTTTTTGAGGCTTTTAAATCCTTTCAGTCTGGAAAAACCCAAGGCTTGATGGCATACCGGTAGAGGTATACATATATAACCTTGTGAAGACTTACAGAAAACATTTGACCTCTGTCATTGCCAACAAAGGGTATATAACAAAGTATTGAGATAAACTTTTGTTATTGACCAAATACTTATTTTCCACCATAATTTGCAAATAAATTCATAAAAAATCCTACAATGTGATTTTCTGGATTTTTTTCCCTCATTTTGTCTGTCATAGTTGAAGTGTACCTCTCATCTTTTTAAGTGGGAGAACTTGCACAATTGGTGGCTGACTAAATACTTTTTTTGCCCCACTGTATCAAGTATTTTTTGATATACTAAAAGCTCCATTGTTAGATTGTTTTAACTACTCCTATAGAAATGGTAGTCTGTCAGGTACTCAGCAGGAAGGTCTGATTTCTCTATTATTAAAACAAGACCCAGATGGCAAATATAAAGACCCAGTACATCTAAAAAACTGGAGGCCCCTTACGCTTCAATGTTGTGATGCAAAACTACTAGCAAAATGCTTAGCACTCAGAATTAAAAGGGTTTTACCAGGTATTGTTCATCCTGATCAGACAGGTTTTTTACATGAACGATACATTGGAGATAATATAGGACAACTAATAGAAATAATAGAACATCATGAAACATATAAGAAGCCAGGAATAGTATTTACAGCGGATTCTGAAAAGGCATTTGATAAAGTAAGACTGGATTTTATTTATAAATACCTGGATTTTTAAAAATTTCGGTAATTATCTTATAAATTGGGTAAAAATAATGTATAGCAAACCCAGGTGTAAAATAGTAAATAACGGCAACTCTTCAGAGAGTTTTGAATTGTTAAGAGGAGTTATTATTACCCATATATTATTACCATATTAGTATATGTAGCCTTAGAAATAAGGTTCATGAAATCAATAACTTGCTAACATCAGATAATGTTCATATATTAGCTATTTCTGAGACTCACTTAGATGATTAATTTGATGATACAGGGGCGGCAGGTGTCCTAGTGGTGAGAGCGTTGGGCCAGTAACCGAAAGGAACCGTTGTTCTTCCCCTGAACAAGGCAGTTAACCCACTGTTCCCAGGTAGGCTGTCATTGTAAATAAGAATTTGTTCTGAACTGCCTTGCCTGATTAAATAAAAACAAATACAGCAGTTGATATACCAGGATGTAACATCTACAGAAGAGACAGAAATGCTTATGGGGGAGTTATATTCAGAGCCATATCCCTGTAATACTAAGAGAATATATTGTGTTATTTAAATGTTATGGTTGCAGGTTCACTTGGAACATCTATGGCCTTTTCTTTTGTGGTGTTGCTATACTGCCCTACTTTGCAAAAAGGCAGTAACTGCTCATTTGGTCGAATATGAGTTCATATCCATTTTTCTACATTAAATACATGTTTAATCATGTGGACAAGTATCCTGCCTCTATTGTATTGTGTTTTGGAGAAAATGGAGGTCAGGTTAGCAGTAACTGCATAAAGTTACTGTGAAACAAAAGTAAATAAAATCTATTTTTCTCAGTTCCACGTTATGAGCAGTTTACTGCCTTTTTGCTTGGTAGGGCAGTATAGGCCACCAAGTGTGAACAGTCAGTATCTAAATGATATGTGTGAAATGCTTGATAGTATTTCTTGGGCACCTGAATATTGACTGGTTTTCATCAAGCTGTCCACTCAATAGGAAAACGTCTCACTGTAACCAGTGCCTGTGATCTTGTTCAGGTTATTAATCAACCTACCAGGGTGTTTACAAAAAACTACAGGCACAAGATCATCCACATGTATTGATCACATTTTTACTAATACTGTAGAATTTTGTTCTAAAGCTGTATCCGTACCCATTGGATGCAGTGATCACAATATATACTGACTATATCCAGGAAAGGCAACGTTCCAACAGCTGGGCCAACAGCTGGGATTTTGCTGTGACTCTTATGTGGATGATGTTAAAAATATTTGTTGGTCTGATGTGATTAATGAGGAACATCCAGACACTGCACTTGATGAATTTATGAAATTGCTTCTTCCAATTATTGATAAACGTGCACCTGTTAAAAAAATGGACTGATATAACAGTTAAGGCTCCATGGATTTGATGAGGAATTGAAAAACGGTATGGTTGATGGGGCAAAAGGAAGTGGATAATAAGTCTGGATGCACATCTGACTTACTGCACATTGAGAAATGATGTGACTCAACAACAAGAAGAAGAAGAGCTCCATTATGAAGCCAAGATCAATGATATAAAGAACAATGGAAAAAAGTACTTTAAATGCATTATGGGAAGAAAGACTAAATTCAACTCCATCTTTCATTGAATCAGATGGCTTTATTCATCACAAAACCATTTGATGTTGGCAATTATTTTAATGATCACTTCATTGGCAAAGTGGGTACGTTTAAGGCAGGAAATGCCAACAATGAACAGTGAGCCATCGTACTCATGCATAAAAAAATAAAGAAATAACGAAAGAAAATAATTGCAAGTTTGAATTCTGTAAAGTTGGCGTGGGAGAGGTTGAAGAATTATTGTTATCGATCAAACATGACAAACCTCCTGGCATTAACAACTTAGACGGAAAACTACTGAGGATAGTAGCTGACTATATAGCCACTCCTATCTGTCATATCTTTAATCTGAGCCTAGAGGAAAGTCTTTGTCTTCAGGCCTGGTGGGAAGCCAAAGTCATGCCACTACCCAAGAGTGGTAAAGCGGCCTTTACTGGTTCTAACAGCAGACCTATCAGCTTGCTGCCAGCACTTAGCAAACTGTTGGAAAAAATGGTGTTTGAACCAAATACAATGCTATTTCTCTGTAAACAAATTAACAACAGACTTTCAGCATGCTTATAGAGAAAGGCACTCAACATGTACTGCACTGACACAAATGACTGATGATTGGTTGAAAGAAACTGATAATAAGATTGGGGGAGCTGTACTGTCAGATTTCAGTGCAGGTTTTGATATTATTGACCATAACCTGTTGAGAAAACGTATGTGTTATGGCTTTTCAACCTCTGCCATATCGTGGATTCAGAGCGATCTATCTAATAGAACTCGAAGTCAAACATGTAAAGTGTGGTGTACCACAGGGCAGCTCTCTAGGCCCTCTACTCTTTTCTATTTTTACCAATGACCAGCCATTGGCATTAAACAAAGCATGTGTGTCCATGTATGCTGATGATTCAACCATATACACATCAGCAACCACAGCTAATGAAGTCATTGAAACCCTTAACAAAGAGTTGCAGTCTGTTATGGAATGGGTGGCCAGTAATAAACTGGCACTGAACATCTCTAAAACTAAGAGCATTGTAGTTGGTACAAATCATTCACTAAGTGCTAGACCTCAGCTGAATCTGGTAATGAATGGTGTGGCTGTTGAACAAGTTGAAGAGACTAAATGACTTGGCATTACCTTAGATTGTAAACTGTTATGGTCAAAACATATAGATTCAATGGTTGTAAAGATGAGGAGAGGTCTGTCCTTTATTAAAGAGATGCTCTGCCTTTTGACACCACACTCCACAAAGCAAGTTCTGCAGGCCCTAGTTTTGTCTAATCTTGATTATTGTCCAGTCGTGTGGTCCAGTGCTCTAAGGAAAAACCTAGTTAAGCTGCAGCTGACCCAGAACAGAGCACCACGTCTTGCTCTTCATTGTAATCAGAGGGCTGATATAAATACTATGCATGCCAGTCTCTCTTAGTTAATAGTTGAGGAAAGACTGACTGCGTCACTTCTACTTTTTATAAGAAACATTAATGTGTTGAAAATCCCAAATTGTTTGCATACAACTTACACACAGCTCTGACACACACAAACTTACCCCACCAGACATGCCTCCAGGGGTCTTTTCACAGTCCCCAAATACAGAACAAATTCAAGAAAGCATACAATATTATATAGAGCCATTAAGGCATGGAACTCCCTTCCATCTCATATTGCTCAAATAAACAGCAAACCTGGTTTCAATAAACAGATAAAGCAACACCCCACGGCACAACGCCTCTATTTGACCTAGATAGTTTGTGTGTATGTATTGATATCTAGGCTACGTGTGCCTTTAAAAAATGGATGTAGTTCTGTCCTTTACCTGTTCTTGTCTATTAATGTTCTGTATTATGTCATGTTTCATGTGGACTCCAGGAAGAGTAGCTGCTGCTTTTGCAACAGCTAATGGGGATCCTAATAAAACACCAAAATAAAAATACCAGGGTCACAATAATATGCCCCCTCTCTGATTGTCAGAGTGTGACCCCGTCCCCATGGGTTACTGCAGCCAGTGTTGCCAGCACTGCCACTGCCTGGGTGGGGGCACCCCACCGGAATCCCCCACCGGCTAGGTACACGGTCGTCAAGGTTCCCATTAGCAGCTTAGAGAATTTCCTTGTATATGATGCTCTCCCTTCAGGGGGCTTTGGCTTTGCAGGACCAACCCTGCCAGGCGGGCTCAGACTCTTTAGGGGGCTTTGGCTTTGTAGGACCAACCCTGCCAGGGAGGCTCAGACTCTTTAGGGGGCTTTGGCTTTGTAGGACCAACCCTGCCAGGGAGGCTCAGACTCTTTAGGGGGCTTTGGCTTTGTAGGACCAAACCTGCCAAGCAGGCTCAGAATCTTGAGGGGGCGGTGTTGCTTTAGTGGGTCTCTGATCGCATTTATCTCTCTGTCTTGGCTGCTTATAGGCTACTTACAGTAGGCCTATAAAACAGTAAGGACTTCTCCTTAGTGTATGGGTCACTCAGGTGGGTGTCTAGGGTCTAGGGTTGGGGACAGTTCCAGGATGATATGACAATAAATAAATAAATTAGATGTATAATTTATTTTAAAATGTATATCCCTCATCTGTACAAAATGTAAAACTTTCTCTCACAGACAAACATTGGTTCTGGGCTATGCAACCATTTTCCGTTCTCACTCACTTAACCGCCAACACTTTTCTAAACACCAACAAAAAAACACACACACACAACACACACACACACACACACACACACACAACACACACACACACACACACACACACACACACACACACACACACACACACACACACACACACACACACACACACACACCACACACACACAACACACACACACACACACACAACACACACACCCACATACTGTCTTTCTATGTCTTCTGTTTGCTGTGGTTCTATCGCCACCATGTTGATATGAGGACTTTTGTGTTCCAATTTGTTATATTTGTTATATTATTGTTAATGTCTTATTTTACTAGTTATCCGTTCTTCTAATGTCGTCTTATCCATTCATAAAATGCTATAAATAGAAAAGTTAAATAATTATTTTACAATATTCCCTTTCTTTATGGTATAGTGTAGTTGTAGTTTATTTAACAAATTGTTTAATTGTATTGCTTTTCTATCTACAGTGAGGAGAACAAGTATTTGATACATGATGATTTTGCAGGTTTTCCTACTTACGAAGCATGTAGAGGTCTGTAATTTTTATCATAGGTACACTTCAACTGTGAGAGACGGAATCTAAAACAAAATCCAGAAAATCTAATTGTATGATTTTTAAGTAATTCATTTGCATTTTATTGCATGACATAAGTATTGATACATCCGAAAAGCAGAACTTAATATTTGGTACAGAAACCTTTGTTTGCAATTACAGAGATCATACGTTCCTGTAGTTCTTGACCAGGTTTGCACACACTGCAGCAGGGATTGGCCCACTCCTCCATACAGACCTTCTCCAGATTCTTCAGGTTTCTGGGCTGTCACTGGGCAATACGGACTTTCAGCTCCCTCCAAAGATTCTCTATTGGTTCAGGTCGGAGACTGGCTAGGCCACATCCAGGACCTTGAGATGCTTCTTACGGAGCCACTCCTTAGTTGCCCTGGCTGTGTGTTTCGGGTCGTTGTCATGCTGGAAGACCCAGCCACGACCCATCTTCAATGCTCTTACTGAGGAAGGAGGTTGTTGGCCAAGATCTCGCGCATACATGGCCCCATCCATCCTCCCCTCAATACGGTGCAGTCGTCCTGTCCCCTTTGCAGAAAAGCATCCCAAAGAATGATGTTTCCACCTCCATGCTTCACGGTGGGATGGTGTTCTTGGGGTTGTACTCATCCTTCTTCTTCCTCCAAACACGGCGGTGGAGTTTAGACCAAAAAGCTCTATTTTTGTCTCATCAGACCACATTACCTTCTCCCATTCCTCCTCTGGATAATCCAGATGGTCATTGGCAAACTTCAGACGGGCCTGGTCAGCGCTGGCTTGAGCAGGGGACCTTGCGTGCGCTGCAGGATTTTAATCCATGACGGGCGTAGTGTGTTTACTAATGGTTTTCTTTGAGACTGTGGTCCCAGCTCTCTTCAGGTCATTGACCAGGTCCTGCCGTGTAGTTCTGGGCTGATCCCTCACCTTCCTCATGATCATTTATCCCCACGTGGTGAGACTTCCATGGAGCCCCAGACCGAGGGTGATTGACCGTCATCTTGAACTTCTTCCATTTTCTAATAATTGCGCCAACAGTTGTTCCTTCTCACCAAGCTGCTTGCCTATTGTCCTGTAGCCCATCCCAGCCTGTGCAGGTCTACAATTTATCCCTGATGTCCTTACACAGCTCTCTGGTCTTGGCCATTGTGGAGAGGTTGGAGTCTGTTTCGTATGAGTGTGTGGACAGGTGTCTTTTATACAGGTAACGAGTTCAAACAGGTGCAGTTAATACAGGTAATGAGTGGAGAACAGGAGGGCTTCTAAAAGAAAAACTAACAGGTCTGTGAGAGCCGGAATTCTTACTGGTTGGTAGGTGATCAAATACTTATGTCATGCAATAAAATGCTAATTAATTACTTAAAAATTATACAATGTGATTTTCTGGATTTTTGTTTTAGATTCTGTCAGACCTCTACATGCTTTGTAAGTAGGAAAACCTGCAAAATCGGCAGTGTATCAAATACTTGTTCTCCCCACTGTATGTGTTTTAATACCTACCGTGGCTTGTATTGGGTGTCACATTATTTAACTCCTCCATGAGAACTTTGTAATTTTTAGAATAGCCACAGAGTATTTGTTTTTACGCTCGCTGTCCTCAAACTCCCGGTCATAAATGAAGACCAAGGTGCAGCGTGGTAGGCGTACATTTTCTTTAATGATAAATGTTCCACAAAAAAACAAACAATAAACAACTCAACGAACGTGAAGCTAGGAGTGCAAACACCTGCAACACACAAAGACAAGATCCCACAACTGAAGGTGGGAAAAAGGGCTGCCTAAATATGATCCCCAATCAGAGACAACGATAGACAGCTGCCTCTGATTGGGAACCATACTCGGCCAACAAAGAAATATAAACATAGATTTCCCACCCTAGTCACACCCTGACCTACCAAATAGAGAATGTAAAGGATCTCTAAGGTCAGGACGTGACAGTATTCTTTGTGTCTCGGAATATTTGGTTGTCAATATACAGTTTATCGACTACGAGGGCTAAACACTTCCCTTTTAATCTATTCTCCTTGAAGATCGGATACAGAACTTTGTGCCGTTCTGCAATCTCCCTCGGGAACTGATGATTCATGCCTATTTTCGTGCCAGCGAGTCTTTTACCCAGGCGTTTAACCACTACTTTAAAGAAAGCAAATTTGGCAACGATTGGGCGCTCATATCTCTGTCCTCTTGGTCCGAAACGGTGTACACGTTCGAGTTATTATTTTATCGACAGCATCAAGTGGGATTTGAAGTGCTGTAAAAAAAAAAAGAATTCCTTCACTAATCTTTCGGGAACTTCTCCTTCTCTTTCTTGAATACCAGTAAGTACTTTTCTCTGATAAATCTAGTCTGTATGTCAGGTAACACTTCTCTCAGAAAGATGTTCTCCTTTTTAAGTTCATTAACGTCCGTTTCTATCGTATTGACTGTCCATTTTAGCTTGTTTGTGTCTTTTTCCATTGTCGCAGCTTTTTCCGTCACTCATCTCGAGGTTTGCCTTCAACTCCTTTTATATATCTTTGCTGACTAATTCAAGTATGCCCAGTTTGTCATTTATCGACTTTAACAGATCGCTTTTCATCCTTACCAGTCCCGGTGGTGAAAAGCATAAATCGTCTGTTTCCGTTGAGGAGTCACATTTTCTTTTGGAGATTGATTCTCCTTGTTTACTCTCCGTCATGTTTGTTTTGTTTTTGCAATATTTGTCAATACATTTCTCTAGCCTTATGATTTGTTTTGTGTTGTTATCCAGATAGAATGTAATGAGTATATGAAGTGCTAATATATAGACTAACTTACAGATATTGAATATTACATTTTATTTGGAGGCTCTGTGCAGTCTGCCATCTTGTTTCTTTGTTGTGGGTACGGAGAACCTTCCAGAAGGACAACCATCTCTGCACACTCCACCAAATCAGGCATTTATGGTAGAGTGGCCAGATGGAAGCCACTCCTCAGTAAAATACACATGACAGCCCTCTTGGAGTTTGCCAAAAGGCTCCTAAAGACTCTAAGACCATGAGAAACAAGATTCTCTGGTTTGATGAAACCAAGATTGAACTCTTTGGCCTGAATGCCAAGCGTCACATCTGGAGGAGACCTTGCACCATCCCTACGCGAAGCATGGTGGTGTCAGCACCATGCTGTGGGGATGTTTTTCAGCGGCAGGGACTAGTCATTATCAAGGAAAAGATTAACGAAGCAAAGTACAAAGAGATCCTTGATGCAAACCTGCTCCAGAGCGCTGAGGACYTCAGACAGGCGACGGTTCACCTTCCAACAGGACAACGACCCTCAGCACACAGCCAAGACAACGCAGGAGTGGCTTCGGGACAAGTCTCTGAATGTCCTTGAGTGGCCCAGCCAGAGCCCAGACTTGAACCCGATTGAACATCTCTTGAGAGACCTGAAAAATAGCTGTGCAGCGACGCTCCCCATCCAATCTGACAGAGCTAGAGAGGATCTGCAGAGAAGAGCTTGTAGCGTCATACCCAAGAAGACTCAAGGCTGTAATCACTGCCAAAGGTACTTCAACAAAATACTGAGTAAATTGGTCTGAATACGTATGTAAATGTGACTCTTTTAAATTTGTTTATCCTTTCATCCTTCCTCTGTCTGGTCTCATTACCATATAGACCAGTGCTGTGAACAAACCGACAAACCACAGAGGATAAAATCCCTTTATTTGTCCTCTGCTACAACTCTCATATCCTAGGCGGTGCACAACGCACACACACACAACACACCACACACATCACACAACACACAACACACACACACACACACCACCACACACAACACACACACACACCACACACACACACACACACACACACACACCAACAACACACACCAACACAACACACACACACACACATACACACACACACACACCACATACACACACACACACACACACACCACACACACACACAACACACACACACACAACACAATCACACACACACACAACACACACACACATAACACACACACAACACACACACATATACACACACACACACACACAACATATACACACACACACAACACACGTAACACACACACACTAACAGCACACAGCACTTACCACTAGATCTCAAACTCCTTTTTCAAATCATACCAAGTGATCTGATCGACAGAACATGATACTGGGTGGGTCTGTTCATTACTGATCAATTATTCACAAGTTGCCATCTGACCACGAAGTGGATGAACTCTTAACCGTAAAATGAGATCCCCGAACGAGACCCGAGGGAACAAAGAGCACTTCAGACCCCACCCCCATCCCCCCATCTTCCACATATATAATACATTACATTCCTGATCGATTATAAACGTCACAACTCTCTCATTCAAGAGGTTCTGGTATTTATTTCAATTATTTTGTATTCATTGCTGCTACATATTTGTTTTCAATTTCTCTTTTGCTATTTTCATGTGAGTAGCTTAATATGATGTTTGTTTTTTTTGTATTTCATTTCAATTTTTGTTTATTCATTGTATTTCTGTTACATATTTGTTTTTCAATTTCTGTTTACATTGGTGCTTAATATATTTTTTTCAATTTTTTTGATTCATTGGTGCTCAATCTAATCTAGCCACATGCTTCCCATAGTGGTTTTTGATCTTTCTCTGCCAGTTTTCCAATATCCTCTCTGTATCCCACAGAATCAGCAACCAGTTATTTTCATATAAACTGGAATTTCTGTTGAAACGGATATTTATATTCTGCTGAAGCCAAGAGGCAATGTCTAGGTCCAACTGGCAGGGAGATGGATGGAGGAAAGAGACGACACAGAAAGAAAAAAAGACAGAGAGAACATACAGAGAGCAGAGAAAGAGAGAGAGACGAGAGAGAGGAGAGAGAGAGAGAGAGAGAGAGAGAGAGAGGAGAGAGAGAGGAGACAGAGACGAGAGAGCAGAGACAGAGAAAAGAGAGAGACAGAGACAGAGAGAGAGAGAGAGAGAGAGAGAGAAGAGAGAGAGAGAGGAGAGAGAGAGAGAGAGAGAGAGAGAGAGAGAGAGAAGAGGACAGAGAGGGAGAGAGAGAAGAGATAAGAGACAGAAGAGAGACAGAGAGAGAGAAGAGAGAGAGAGAGAGAGAGAGAGAGAGAGAGAGAGAGAGAAGAGAGAGAGAGAGAGAGGAACAGAGAGAGAGAGAGGAGAGACAGAGAGAGAGAGACAGAGTGAATCACTAAAACAATACAGCAATACACTACGGAAAAGAAGGAACAGCACGTCAGAAATCAGCTCAATGTAATTGAAGAATCCATAGACTCTAACCAATTCTGGAAAATTGGAAAACACTAACAAACAACAACACGAAGAATTATCTATCCAAAATGGAGATTGTATGGGAAACCACTTCTCCAATCTTTTTTGGCTCTATTAACAAAGAATAAAGAGCAAAACATATACATGATCAAATACAAATCCTAGAATCAACCATTAAAAGACTACCAGAACCCACTGATTCTCCAATTACCTTGAATGTTACAGGACAAAATAAAAACCCTCCAACCCAAAAAGGCCTGTGGTGTTGATGGTATCCTTAATGAAATGATGGCAAATATACAGGACAACAAAATTCAATTGGCTATTTAAAACTCTTTACATGTCCTTACAGCTCTGGCATCTCCCCAAATTTGGAACCAAGGACTGATCACCCCAATCCAAAAAGTGGAGACAAATTTGACCCCAATAACTACCGTGGAATATGCGTCAACAGTAACCTTGGGAAATACTCTGCATTATCATTAACAGCAGACTCGTACATTTCCTCAATGAAACAATGTATCTGAGCAAATGTCAAATTGGCTTTTTACCAAATTACCGTACAACAGACCATGTATTCACCCTACACACCTAATTGACAACCAAACAAACAAAAACAAAGGCAAAGTCTTCTCATGCTTTGTTGATTTCAAAAAAGCCTTCGACTCAATTTGGCATGAGGGTCTGTTATACAAATTGATGGAAAGTGGTGTTGGGGGTAAAACATACGATCATAAAATCCATGTACACAAACAACAAGTGTGCGGTTAAAATTGGCAAAAACACACACATTTCTTCACACAGGGTCGTGGGGTGAGACAGGGATGCAGCTTAAGCCCCACCTCTTTCAACAATATATCAACGAATGGCGCGGGCACTAGAACAGTCTGCAGCACCCGGTCTCACCCTACTAGAATCCGAAGTCAAATGTCTACTTGTTTGCTGATGATCTGGTGCTTCTGTCACCAACCAAGGAGGGCCTACAGCAGCACCTAGATCTTCTGCACAGATTCTGTCAGACCTGGCCCTGACAGTAAATCTCAGTAAGACCAAAATAATGGTGTTCCAAAAAAGGTCAGTCGCCAGGACCACAAATTCCATCTAGACACCGTTGCCCTAGAGCACACAAAAAACTATACATACCTCGGCCTAAACATCAGCACACAAGGTAGCTTCCCACAGAGCTGTGAACGATCTGAGAGACAAGGCAGAAGGGCCTTCTATGCATCAAAAGGAACATAAATTTCAACATACCAATTAGGATCTGGCTAAAAATACTTGAATCAGTCATAGAGCCCATTGCCCTTTAGGTTGTGAGGTCTGGGGTCCGCTCACCAACCAAGATTTCACAAAATGGGACAAACACCAAATTGAGACTCTGCATGCAGAATTCTGCAAAATATCCTCCGTGTACAACGTAGAACACCAAATAATGCATACAGAGCAGAATTAGGCCGATACCCACTAATATCAAATCCAGAAAAGAGCCGTTAAATTCCACAACCACCTAAAAGGAAGCGATTCCCAAACCTTCCATAACAAAGCCATCACCTACAGAGAGATGAACCTGGAGAAGAGTCCCCTAAGCAAGCTGGTCCTAGGGCTCTGTTCACAACACAACACACCCCACAGAGCCCCAGGACAACAGCACAATTAGACCCAACCAAATACATGAAGAAAAACAAAAAGATAATTACTTGACACATTGGAAAGAATTAACAAAAAAACAGAGCAAACTAGAATGCTATTTGGCCTAAACAGAGAGTATACAGTGCAGAATACCTGACCACTGTGACTGACCCAAACTTAAGGAAAGCTTTGACTATGTACAGACTCAGTGAGCATAGCTTGCTATTGAGAAAGGCCGCCGTATGCAGACATGGCTCTCAAGAGAAGACAGGCTATGTCTCACTGCCCACAAAATGAGGTGGAACTGAGCTGCACTTCTACCTCCTGCCCAATGTATGACCATATTAGAGAGACATATTCCCTCAATTACACAGATCCACAAAGAATTCGAAAACAATATCCAATTTTGATAAACTCCCATATCTACTGGGTGAAATTCCACAGTGTGCCATCACAGCAGCAAGATTTGTGACCTGTTGCCACAAGAAAAGGGCAACCAGTGAAGAACAAACACCATTGTAAATACAACCATATTTATGTTTATTTATTTTAACTTGTGTGCTTTAACCATTTGTACATTGTTACAACACTGTATATATATAATATGACATTTGTCATGTCTTTATTGTTTTGAAACTTCTGTATGTGTAATGTTTACTGTTAATTTTTATTGTTTATTTCACTTTTGTATATTATCTACCTCCCTTGCTTTGGCAATGTTAACACATGTTTCCCATGCCAATAAAGCCCTTGAATTGAATTGAATTGAATTGAGAGACAGAGAGAGACAGAGAGAGACAGAGAGACAAGAGAGAGACAGACAGAGAGAGAGAGAGAGGAGACAGAGAGAGACAGAGAGAGAGAGAGAGAGAGACAGAGAGAGACAGAGAGAGAGATAGAGACAGAGAGAGACAGAGAGAGACAGAGAGAGAGAGAGAGAGAGAGAGAGAGAGAGAGAGAGAGAGACAGAGAGAGAGAGAGAGAGAGAGAGAAAGAGAGAGAGAGAGAGAGAGAGAGAGAGAAGAGAAGAGAGAGAGACAGAGAGAGAGATCAGAGAGAAGAGACAGAGAAGAGCATTG
>NW_019944350.1:0-17500 GCF_002910315.2 Salvelinus sp. IW2-2015 | reverse complement strand
CAGAGAGAGAGAGAGGAGAGACAGAGAGAGAGAGACAGAGTGAATCACTAAAACAATACAGAATACACTACGGAAAAGAAGGAACAGCACGTCAGAAATCAGCTCAATGTAATTGAAGAATCCATAGACTCTAACCAATTCTGGGAAATTGGAAAACACTAACCAAACAACAACCACGAAGAATTATCTATCCAAAATGGAGATGTATGTAAACCACTTCTCCAATCTTTTTTGGCTCTATTAACAAAGAATAAAGAGCAAAAACATATACATGATCAAATACAAATCCTAGAATCAACCATTAAAGACTACCAGAAACCCACTGGCATTCTCCAATTACCTTGAATGGAGTTACAGGACAAAATAAAAACCCTCCAACCCAAAAAGGCCTGTGTGTGTTGATGGTATCCTTAATGAAATGATCAAATATACAGACAACAAATTCCAATTGGCTATTTAAAAACTCTTTAACATCGTCCTTAGCTCTGGCATCTTCCCCAAATTTGGAACCAAGGACTGATCACCCATCCACAAAAGTGGAGACAAATTTGACCCAATAACTACCGTGAATATGCGTCAACAGTAACCTTGGGAAATACTCTGCATTATCATTAACAGCAGACTCGTACACCTCAATGAAAACAATGTACTGAGCAAATGTCAAATTGGCTTTTTACCAAATTACCGTACAACAGACCATGTATTCACCCTACACACCAATTGACAACCAAACAAACCAAAACAAAGGCAAAAGCTCTCATGCTTTGTTGATTTCAAAAAAGCCTCGACTCAATTTGGCATGAGGGTCGTTATACAAATTGATGGAAAGTGTGGTTGGGGGTAAAACATACGACATCATAAAATCCATGTACACAAACAACAAGTGTGCGGTTAAAATTGGCAAAAACACACACATTTCTTCACACAGGGTCGTGGGGTGAGACAGGGATGCAGCTTAAGCCCCACCTCTTTCAACATATATATCAACGAATTGCCGCACGATAGAACAGTCTGCAGCACCCGGTCTCACCCTACTAGAATCCGAAGTCAAATGTCTACTGTTTGCTATGAGATCTGGTGCTTCTGTCACCAACACAGGAGGGCCTACAGCAGCACCTAGATCTTCTGCACAGATTCTGTCAGACCTGGCCCTGACAGTAAATCTCAGTAAGACCAAAATAATGGTGTTCCAAAAAAGGTCCAGTCGCCAGGACCACAAATTCCATCTAGACACCGTTGCCCTAGAGCACACAAAAAACTATACATACCTCGGCCTAAACATCAGCACCACAGGTAGCTTCCACAGAGCTGTGAACGATCTGAGAGACAAGGCAGAAGGGCCTTCTATCCATCAAAAGGAACATAAATTTCAACATACCAATTAGATCTGGCTAAAAATACTTGAATCAGTCATAGAGCCCATTGCCCTTTATGGTTGTGAGGTCTGGGTCGCTCACCAACCAAGATTTCACAAAATGGGACAAACACCAAATTGAGTTCTGCAGCAGAATTCTGCAAAATATCCTCCGTGTACAACTGTAGAACACAAATAATGCATCGAGAGCAGAATTAAGGCCGATACCCACTAATTATCAAATCCAGAAAAGAGCGTTAAATTCCACACCACCTAAAAGGAAGTTCCCAAACCTTCCATAACAAAGCCATCACCTACAAGAGAGTGAACCTGGAGAGAGACCCCTAAGCAAGCTGGCCTAGGCTCTGTCACAAACACAAACACACCCCACAGAGCCCAGACAACAACAGCACAATTAGACCCAACCAAATCATGAGAAAAACAAAAAGATAATTATTGACACATTGGAAAGAATTAACAAAAAAAACAGAGCAAACTAGAATGCTATTTTGCGCCTAAACAGAGAGTATACAGTGGCAGAATACCTGACCACTGTGACGACCAACTTAAGGAAAGCTGACATGTACAGACTCAGTGAGCATAGCCTTGCTATTGAGAAAGGCCGCCGTAGCAGACATGGCTCTCAAGAGAAGACAGGCATATGCTCACTGCCCACAAATGAGGTGGAAACTGAGCTGCACTTCCTAACCTCCTGCCCAATGTATGACCATATTAGAGAGACATATTCCCTCAGATTACACAGATCCACAAAGAATTCGAAAAACAATCCAATTTTGATAAACTCCCATATCTACTGGGTGAAATTCCACAGTGTGCCATCACAGCAGCAAGATTTGTGACCTGTTGCCACAAGAAAAAGGCAACCAGTGAAGAAAAACACCATTGTAAATTACAACCCCATAATTATTGTGATTAAAACTTGTGTGCTTGCAACCAATTTGTCATCCATTGTCTACAGACAACGGGGATGTAGTATCAATGATAGATAAATTGAACATTTTGGTACACTGTCTAAAATATGGTTTGAAACAAATCTTACTGTAAATGCTGTAAATCGTATTACTTAAATTCCTTCATCTTAGTTCAATTGCCACGTTGTAATAAATATCTACCTCCCGTGTCCTTTGCTGCATCGTAAAGGTATTGCAGTACCATGTTTCAATGCCCAATCTATCCAGATGGCACATTCAATGCGAGCTGTGGCAAAAAAGTTCTGCTGTGTCTTCTTCTAGTAGTAGGTCCAGAGCATGCGCGGCGACCAGCGGCAGATGACAGGCCCAGTACATCCAGGAACGTGGAGGACCATAGGAGGGCAACAAAACCCAGCAGCAGGACCACTACCTCCGCCTTTTGCAAGAAGACACACCAGAGCCCTGCAAGAATGGACCCCACAGCCACAAATCCATTGTTCTGCTCCAAACTCAGAAACAGACTTCCCATGGAGTGGTAATGAGGGCCCACCTCCACAGGGGGTTGTCCTACCACCCAACACCGCAGACTTGGCAATTTCCAGAGAACACCAAATTCAAATTCGCCGACTGGGCGCCCCGTCTCACAGAGAAAGCAGTTCACACGGACACTGAGCACATGCGAACAGAGTACAGAGTCTGGAAGACGCCGTGGAGAACGTTCTGCATCCTGCAACACTAACCCAGCATACCGTGCGGAGGTCAGCATGTGTGTGTCATTACTTCTGGCCGCACCAGCTCCTCCATTGCTCGCCAGAGCTAGCCTACGCCATAGTACCGAGATAGATCCTCAGACCCCTTGTGAACCATATGCCTGACACATGCACAGTGTGGCTGCGGAGGTCATTGCAGGGCTTCTGTAGTGCCTCCTCCCTTGCACAAAGGCGAGAGCCGGGTCCTGCTGCTGGTTGTTCCCTCCTACCGGCCTCCTCCACTCTCCTATTACTGGCCTGTCCTGTTGTGCCTCCATCTCTGGCGACACTACGCACCAACACAGCAACCTTTTCCACAGCTCCATATGTCAGAAGCATAGAGGCAACTGAGAAGTGGTCGTGCACCACCTGCAGAACCATTCCTTATGCGGGTCTTTGCTAACTGCCTATAAATTTCCCACCTTTTGACTATTCCATTGCACAACAGCATGTGAAATTGGATTGTAATCAGTTTCCTAAGTACAGTTTGATCACAGAAGTGTGATTACTTGAGTTCATGTTGTAATTTCCCCTTTATGTTTGAGCATAAAGTGTATATAAAAAGTGTCCATTAAAACGCATCGATTTTTTCCACCAATAATCGGATCGGCGGTTGAAAAATCATAATCGATCGACCTCTAATCAAGACATATAAAACGGAGGCAGCCATTTTATTTTAAATAATGTGAAAATGTCAAAGGATAGTAACGAGAATGTTTTATTCAGCTTTTATTTCTTCACACATCCCAGTGTCAGAAGTGACATACACTCAATTAGTATTGTTCCATTCTTTAAATTTAACTGCGTCAAACGTCGGGAGCCTCCACAAACTTCACACAATAACTGTGAATTTGTCCCATCCTCCTCACAGAAGCTGTAAACTGATCAGGTTTACCTCCTGCTCTCAAAACGCTTTTCAATTCTGCCCCACCAAAGTTTTTAGGATTGCAGTCAGGCTTTGATGCCACTCCAATACCTGAACTTGTGGTCCTTAAGCCAATTCCACAACTTGAAAGTATGCTTGGGGTCATTCCATTTGGAAAGACCATTCCGACCAAGCTTAACTTCCTGACTAGTCTGAGATGTTGCTTCAAATATACCACATAAACTTTGGCCTCATGATGCCATCATAGTTTTTGAATCACCCAGTCCCTCCTGCCCAGCAAAGCACCCCCACAACATGATCTGCCACCCCATGCTTCACGTTGGGATGTTGTCTTCGCTTCCAAGCCCCCCCTTCCTCCAAACTTAACAATTCATGATGGCCGAACATTCTATCTTTTTTCACAAAACCAGAGGACATTCTCCATAAAATTAGTACATCCTTTCCCCATGTGCAGTTGCAAACCGATTCTGGCTTGTATCGGTTTGAGCAGTGGCTTCTTCCTTGCTGAGTACCTTTCAGTATGTCGATATAGGACTTTTTCACTGTGAATAGCAACTCGACCTGTTCCTCCAGGAATCTTCACAAGTCTTTGCTGTTTCTGGATCATTCACTTCGCACCAAAGTATTCATCTCTAAGAACCAAATGCGTCTCCTTCCTGAGCGTAGACAAGCTACGTGGTCCCACGGTTTATACTGATACTATTGTCAACAGATGAACGTGACCTTCAGGCATTTGGAAATTCTCCCAAGATGAACCAGACTACAATTTTTGGGCTATTCTTTTGATTCCCATCGATGTCAAGCAAAGAGCCACTGATTGAAGACCTTGAAATTACATCCATCAGTACACTTCCAATTGACTCAAATGATTCAATTAGCCTATCAAATGTAAAAGCCCATGACCATCATTGACACTGAATGTCTTCAAGTGTTTTAAAGGCACAGCAACTTAATGTATGTACAACGTCTGACCCACTGGAATTATGATACAGTGACATTATAAGTGAATAATCTATCTGTAAAAATGTTGGAAAAAATTACTTTCAGCACAAAGTAATGTCCTAACCGACAACTATATTTGTAACAAGAAATTTGCGATGGTTGAAAAAAGCAAGTTTAATTACTCCAACCTAATAATGTAAACTTCTGTCTTCAACTGTAGGTCTTACTGCTGCAGTGGCCTAAAGTGATGAGTTCCATGCACAATTATCTTTAGCCGCCAATGGAGCAAGAAGTGCTAGGTAGTACCACGTGAATCATGCATCCATATTCAGAGCGCCTCTACATTAGTTACCATTTCAATTCCGATTTTATGATAAATTGCATGTACAGATTAGAGTAAAGAAAATTTATTAGAAAATTTAAACGTTCACGAAAAGGCTATTTGACAAATCTTATTAACTGGCGGACCAGTAAAATTAGATAAATTGTAAGGTTCTCCAAACGTGAAACCTGGCGCCGCCTATGAAGTCTTTATAAAATAATGCTCCACTTCATGGTCATTTGCCTATAGGCGACTTGAAGCAAGTAAGACATCCCTCATAATAATGAAGTAAACAACAATGTTTAGAGTTTCAAAACAATTAATAGCCTAGTTGCCAAAATTCATACGCCCTCCACTCAACATGTTAAAGTGTGGTGACCGCGCTGATAGCCTGTTGCCAGCACTCTGAATGGTGAATGGGAGCGCCCTTCAATTAACACGAACCGAAAACCGCGCGCGCGTGCGCCACGCGCTATCGGCATACATTTATTTTGTCCCCCTTACACCAAACGCGGATCACGGACCACCAGCGTTAAAATATCAAAACAAAACTCTGAACCAAATGACATTCATTGGACCAGTCGAAAAAGCATTAAACATGTAGGCAATTTCAGCTAGTTAGCTGCACTGGCTCAGCGCTAATTTGCCCTATCTTTAGCTAGCTGCTGTGCAGCTAATTTCCTTAATAAAACCATTCGATGTTATTTTAGCTGAAAGCACACGTCCTCTACTCGACAATTAATCCCACACAAATCTTATCCACCACCCAAAACCAGTTGCGCAACACGAATCGATGCCTCGATCACGCTATGCGCCTGCTCTAACACACTCCGCGCCGACGAGCGAGGATCAGGGAATATCAACTCGACACTTTCATAGTCTTATCCACCGACACAAGCCGCAGAAGAGCGAGAAGGGCCAACAGTCACTACTAACAATCACGCAACGTATATGCAAGTATAACCAATATACGAAGCCACAGTGGACTCTTACGTCTCGTGATAACATATACCAATAGTTCACCGACTACTGAGGACCAGAGACGCTTTCCGCACCCTATTACAAGTGCGTCACTAGCAAATAGAAATAAGTTCCATATTTTAGCCCTTGCCATCGCCAGACCGCTCGCGAGGCCAGAGTGTGGGATCGGCAATCAATTCTAAAAATCATTTTCTAGCGAATTATTTTCGCGACGCCAACGAGCACGCCAACGGCCGTCTCATGCAGCACTGTTAGACTAACCGTTGAAACAACAATAGTAGGAACATAAGCCATCTTTGTTTAAAAGACTGACACCACAAAACCTCCTTAACGAACACGCTTCTGCTACTTCTAGCAAGTATGTACCAATCAAGGCTCTTATAAAAAGTACTTATGAGTTGCAGAAGCTGCAGGAGAAGATGCACACTCAAAACATACGTCCGCGCTGATTTGCGCTACCGTTGCTGTGCATAGTTTGTTTGTTGGAACTCTCGACGTGCAACCTATACAGTATGAGGCCTCACCACATGTTCCCCTAATACGGGACGTAACACGAACGCATAATATGCCAAACAACAGAGCAGCGCGAGTAACCACCCTTCCAGCCCCGAGCTAAATATCTATATCGACAGAGCCGAAAGAACTGTACCAACCACTGCTTCCCTTAAAATACTCGATAAGCACTGGACGTCAAAGATTTCCATCGGACTGCATGTCCATCAATTAATGAAAAAGCATCATTTGCAATGATCTTTTTTCTCACGTCCATTTGGCTAGCAACAGTCTTGATTGTCAGCTTTCATTTGTATTATCGACAAAAAGGCCAGCAAATGCCGGCTACAGAAAACCCTGGGTCCTTAATATACTGTGTATTTGTGCAACCGTCAGGGGAAGGCGTGGTACCAGTAAAGTGTTGATGTTATATTGCAAAGTCCGCCCGTTGTAATACACTGTTAGTTCTACAAAACGTTTAAGAGCATGTGACATTAAAGAAAGCTACATTAAGGTCACAGTACACCCTAATGACTTATGCCTGGAAAGTTCGTGAATTTTGCATAATCTAAGTTCATTGAAAAATCACATAAACTTAATAGCCAGTAACTGCTTAGGCAACCATAGGCAATGAACAGCCAGTAACTTCCTGCAGCTTAACTGGCAACCAGATGCAGTACGATAGTAAAGCACAGTCATTACTTGCAAAACTAGCAATGAAACCTTGAAACTCACTAACCTTTCTTACCCCTAAAAAGATAAGCTATAACATTCACTGTGGACAACGTACTATAGCCAGTTAAACTTATGGTGAGCACCACCTTGGACCCAGCTCACCTGCCTTCAAAACTCTTTTGCAGCAAACTGAATCTTCCCTTCCAACACCATTCAGATCATGAGCGTAACAGAGATAAGGCCACAGTAATACCTGTAAATGTTACAATAAACATAACTTTGCTGCCAAAAAACATAAACTCCCGATGGCCAACTGCCCATTAAGTTACTGGAAACTGCAACTCTAAGCTTACTACTTAAGAATTACTATAAATATAAACTGTCATGAAATCCACAAGGCAATACATCAAAAATAAAAGCTTAACTTGTTGTTAATCCAGCCAAGGTGTCCGATTATCAAAAACGCTTACGCGAAAGCAAACCATGCGATTATCGAGGACACTCCCAGCCACCAAATGCACAAACAAATCCATTTTCAACCCAGGAGGCGACACGAAAGTCTGAAATAGCCGATAGAATATATCCCTTCTTTTGAAGATCTCTTCTGTTGCGAGCCCAAAACTCTGTTACATTAAAAATGTCCTTGTTCGATAAAATTTCGCTTTAATCCATAAAACACTTCAGTTTAGCTGGCCGCTAATCAGCTCAATAATCCAAACTCGTTCTCCAACTCGCGCAAAAATGCTACCAAAATGAATCCCCAAACACTAATAAAACTTAGCCAAACAAGTCAAATCAACGTTATAATCAAACCTAGTACCCTAATACGCAAATAAACAATAAAATTGAAGACGGAATCGTTATGTCTTTACCGGAATAAACATAATATCAAGAATCGCGCTCTCTCGGCCAGCGCATGAAACACTACAAGCCAAAATGGGAGCCCTTAGAGAAAACTACTTATTCTCCCTAATTTTTTTCCAAAAAACCAGCCTGAAAATTCTTCTAAAAGACTGACAGCTAGTGGAAGCCCTAGGAACCGCCAATTGGGCGCGCTTAGGGATTAGTAGAGTCTTGAAGTCTGCAGGGTTTGAATACAGACTTAATGACATAGTGTGCTGGTAAAGAAGCGCCATCTGATGCCTCTCAGGCCAGACTGTTTTAGCCTGAGAAGAGCAGGGTAGCATGAAAACGGATGGGAACTGGGCTATTAAAGAGATGCTCCGAAACTTTCCCCCCCACGTGGGCCAATTCGAGTTCCGGCCAATGAGGTTCAGCACCTCATTGACAGCTAAGCAAGATGTGCACACAGCAGAGTGCAATGACGTGGTGCACATGTCTGAACATACAGTATGTGACTGTATGACTGTATTCGTAGTACACAATTTTCAGGGACCACTTTTGACTTTGAGTGCTACAAAGGTACTGGAGAATCTCTTAAAAGTGGCAAGTTATTATTTACAAATGTGGGTGTAGATTTTCCTTCAGTCGGGATGTGTGGTTGTGTGTGACTGAGCAACTTGTGTGTGGTTGTGTGCACACGTGACTGAGCAACTTGTGTGTGTGTGTGATTATTTCCCTTCACAGAGTATTCACGCCCCTTGACTTTTTCCATGCTTTATTGTGTTACAGCCTGAATTCAAAAATAATTAAATGTTAAAAAAAAATATCTCCTATCTTCACACAATACCCAATAATGACAAAGTGAAAACATGTTTTTGGAAATGTTTGCTTATTTATTGAAAATGAAATACTGAAATATCTAATTTACATAAGTATTCACACCTCTGAGTGAATGCATGTTAGAATCACCTTTGGCAGCGATTACAGCTGTGAGTCTTTCTGGGTCAGTCTCTAAGAGCTGTGAGTCTTTCTGGGTTAGTCTCTAAGAGCTGTGAGTATTTCTGGGTAAGTCTCTAAGAACTGTGAGTCTTTCTGGGTCAGTCTCTAAGAGCTATGAGTCTTTCTGGGTCAGTCTCTAAGAGCTGTGAGTATTTCTGGGTAAGTCTCTAAGAGCTGTGAGTCTTTCTGGGTAAGTCTCTAAGAGCTGTGAGTCTTTCTGGGTAAGNGTCTTTCTGGGTAAGTCTCTAAGAGCTGTGAGTCTTTCTGGGTTAGTCTCTAAGAGCTGTGAGTCTTTCTGGGTAAGTCTCTAAGAGCTGTGAGTATTTCTGGGTAAGTCTCTAAGAGCTTTTCACACCTGGATTGTACAATATTTGTACATTATTCTTTTACAAAATGTTTCAAGCTCTGTCAAGTTGGTTGTTGATCATTGCTAGACAGCCATTTTCAAGTCTTGCCATACATTTTTACGCTGATTTAAGTCAAACACTGTAACTAGGCCACTCAGGAACATTCAATGTCGTCTTGGTAAGCAATTATTTTGGTAAGAAATTCCAATGTAGATTTGGCCTTGTGTTTTAGGTTATTGTCTTGCTGAAAGGTGAATTTGTCTGGCAGTGTCTTGTGGAAAAGCAGATTGAGCTAGGTTTACCTCTAGGATTTTATTTTTTATCCTGAAAAACTCCCCAATCCTTAACGATTACAAGCATACCCATAACATGATGCAGCCTAGCCTCCACTATGGTTTACCTCTGTGCTCAGCTTTATTCCGTTGCTTTTTAATGAACAACAAAAAACTCCCTAGTTGTTATCGATGACCTATAACATGATCTACCAATCGGTGCCCTTCGTTGCGAGGCATTGGAAAACGTCCCTGGTCTTTGTGGTTGAATCTGTGTTTGAAATTCACTGCTCGACTGAGGGACCTTACAGATAATTGTATGTGTGTGGGGAACAGAGATGAGGTAGTCATTCAAAAATCATGTTAAACACTATTATTGCAGACAGAGTCAGACCATGCAACTTATTATGTAAAAAAGCCAATTTTTACTCTTGAGCTTATTTAGGCTTGAATGCATATGACTCAAGGAATTTCAGCTTTTCATATATATATATWTTTTTTAAATGTCTAAAACCATGATTCCACTTTGACATTATGTGATATTGTGTGTAAGATAGTGACACACAAAAAATCTAAATTTTTATCAATTTTTTAAAATTCATGCTGTTACACAAACAAAACCGTTGAAAAAGTCGAAGGGAATACTTTCTGGAGGCTCTGTATCTCTTTTTACAATCTACCCAAAGTACATCCAAGTCAAAGTCTGAATTATGATAAGTGAATTATTCAATCCAGCTCAATCTGCACTATTTATACAATAACAGAATCTCTGACTGTCAGCACACTACTGTGCATCCCAAATGGTGGCACCCTATTCCCTACATTGTACCCTATTCCCTATGGGCTCTGGTAAAAAGTAGTGCACCATAAAGGGAATAGGGTGCCACTTGTGACTGACCCCGGAACACTTCCCTTTTTATTCTACAACTCTAATCTGAAACAATGGATTCCATTCAGGCATTCCGCACCCCTCTCCGTCTCCCTCTTTTTTCCTCTTTATCTCTCTCTCTCTCTCTCTCTCTTGCTCTTCTCAGAATGTAGATTTGACCACAAGGTTAGGGAGTCAGTTGGAGGGAGGGAAGGAAGGAGGAATGGAGGGAGGGAGTGATGGATGGAGTGAGAGGAGGGAGGGAAGTAGGGATGTAGTGAGAGGATGGAGGGAGGGAGGGAGGGATGGATGAGGATGGATGGAGGGAGGGAATGAGGAGGGAGGGATGGAGTGAGAGGATGGAGGAAGGCGAGGGCATGGAGGAGGGAGGGGATGGAGTGAGAGGAGAGGATGGATGGAGGGAGGGAGTGAGAGGATGGATGGAGGGAGGGAATTTGTGGGAAAAACATTGGAAAAGAGGGAAAGATGATTCCAGGATGGTGGTTGGTCTCATTTACTCTTTCTCTTGTTCAGTGGGGAACAGGTTATCAGGTTAACAGGTTATCAGGTTAACAGGTTATCAAGTTAACAGGTTAACAGGTTATCAAATCAATTCACATTATGCACCKATACAACAGGTGTAGACCTTACAGTGAAATGCTTACTTACAAGCCCTTTAACCAACAATGCAATTTTTAGAAAAATAAGTGTTAAGTAACAAAAAGATAAAAATATCAAATAATTAAAGAGCAGCATTAAAATAACAGTAGCGAGGCTATATACAGGGGGTACCGGTACAGAGACAATATCAATATGCAGGGGCACCGGTTAGTCAACTAATTGAGGTAATATGTACATGTAGGTATAGTTATTAAAGTGATAGGAGGGGGAGGCAATGCAAATAGTCTGGGTATCCATTTGATTAGCTGTTCAGAAGTCTTATGGCTTGTGGGTAGAAGCTGTTAAGAAGCCTCTTGGACCTAGACTTGAGAGAACAGTTTATGTCTAGGGTGGCTGGAGTCTTTGACCATTTTTAGGGCCTTCCTCTGACACCACCTGGTATACAGGTCCTGGATGGCAGGAAGCTTGGCCCCAGTGATGTACTGGGCCGTACGCACTACAGAGGTAGTGCCTTGCGGTCGGAGGTCGAGCAGTTGCCAATGCAAGCGGTGATGCAGCCAGTCAGGATGCTCTCGATGGTGCAGCTGTAGAACCTTTTGAGGATATGAGGACCCATGCCAAATCTTTTCAGTCTCCTGAAGGGGAATAGGTTTTGTCGTGCCCTCTTCACAACTGTCTTGGTGTGTTTGGACCATGTTAGTTTGTTGGTGATGTGGACACCAAGAAACCTGAAGCTCTCAACATGATCCACTACAGCCCTTCGATGAGAATGGGGGCCTGCTCAGTCCTCCTTTACCTGTAGTCCACGATCATCTCCTTTGTCTTGATCACGTTGAGGGAGAGGATGTTGTCCTGGCACCACACGGCCAGGTCTCTGACCTCCTCCCTAYAGGCTGTCTCGTCGTTGTCGGGAATCAGGCCTACCACTGTTGTGTCRTCAGGCAAACTTAATGAGTGTGTGTGTGTGTGCATACGTGTGTGTGTGTGAGTGTGAGTGTGCATCTCTTCAGTATTATATCCTCTCGTTCCGCATGCTGGACCAACGCTTTAAACTTGGCCTTCGTTAGCCAATACAGAAAGACCGGTAGAAGCTCCCAGCCATTTGGCTTAATCGGCTTAATCTACCAACCAATCATCTCCCTCAACACATTAGCATCTGCCGAGTCCGAGTTCCCAACAACCAGATKTAACCGGTTAAAAAGCTGAACGAGAGGATATAATACTGAAGAGATGCACACTCAGGAAAGAGATGCGACTTCCGCTTTTTGGAACGTTAACAAGGTGACACTCCATCTTAACTCCTCCTCCACATTTACTGGATTGGTTGAACAGTGAAGAAGAGAACCTCCCCCAAACAGAAACATTTTTTTCTTCTCGTCAAGACCATAATGCAAGGCGTTAGTTTCAGAAGTTTGTGTTACGCTTGCTGCGTTAGGTTACCTTCCCCCTAACACTCCCTGTACGCTAGCTAGCACACGGAAAGCACAGAGTCACGCCTCACAGTCGTGTGATTCCCCCMAAAAAATGTCACAATGAGAAATAGTTTACTCAGTAAGGTCACTCCAATAGAAATCCATGGTCCCACTGAATCGTTGATGTACCAGGCTTATTTAGATGTGCCACGGGGTTCATGTTCCACTGTTGGATACATGGCCAAGGTTTTCATTTACGGAAAATAATATGTGTTTTAGTACCTTGAGTTTGATGTACTACAATCTCAATGCCATGGATCATAAGGACAGAAGTTAAACTGCCAACAAAGTCACACAGACTGTAGCGTAAGTATGACTTCAGTCATCACAGCTGTAGTATGGTTTCTGATCTCTCTGTCTCTCTGTCTCTCTGTCTCTCGTCTCCTCTCCCTCTCTCTGTCGTGTCTCCTGCTCTGCTCTGTCTCTGTCTCTGTCTCTGTCTCTGTCTCTCTCTCTGTCTTCGCTTTCTCTTATTTCCTGCTCTTCATTTGTTTATCCTTTCACCTTCCTCTGTCTGTCCTCATTACCATAATACACCAGTGCTGTGAGACAAACCGACCAAACCAGCAAAGGATAAAAGCGCCTATTTGTCCTCTGACTACAACTCTCTATCTCTCTCTTCTCTCTCTTCTCTCTGTCTCTCTGTCTCTCTCTCTCTCTCTCTCTCTCATCTCTCTCTCCCTCTGTCTCTGTCTCTGTCTCGTCTCACCTCTCCTCCTACCCTCTTCCTCTCCTCTCCCCCCCTCTCCCCCCCTCTCCCACTCCTTACTCTCTTCATCTCCCCCCTCTCTCTCTGCCCTCCCTCCCTTGCTTCACTCCCTTGTCCTCTCCTTTCCGATAGACCAAGCTTCCTATCCATCTAATCCAACCTTCCCAAGCAGCTATTTTCCTGACTCTCTCCACTCTCTCTTCCTATCTCTTTTGAAGAATCATTCCCATCCAGAAAAAGTCCAGCAAGTAATCAGCTTTAAACCAAGCATGCAGTATTCAAGACTCTAGAAGATCTGCTGATTAACATGAAAAAAACATTAACCTGCGGCCCAAATTAGCAACCAATAATTTCCTGTAACTAGTGCACTACTTACAAGAGACTAAAACAATTTGACCAGAAGGTTATCGCCCTGAGCAAAATTAATGCAACTACGTAGAGAAATGGTACGTCATTTTGGACTCGCAACCACCCATTGGGAAACATTGTTTACCAGAACATCAGAGGTTCCTAGTTCATGAAGCTTGCCATCAATCTCCCGCACACTGACTATAACAAGCTTAAGAACTCACACATCCTGCACATGAAAGATGGAGAGAGAGGACAGGAAGGAGGGAAGGAGATGGAGGAGAGGAGGGGAGATGACGGGAAGGAAAGGAGCATGGAGGGAGGGCACATGAGCGATGGAGGCAGAGAGAGATGAGAGAGGAAGGATGGAGCGGATGGAGGGAGAATGAAGGCAGGCAACGGATGGCAGAAGACATGGATCGAGACAGCAGGAAGGAGAAAGGACGAGATGAGAGGCGAAGGATGGTAAGGATGCATGGAGGAGGTGAGAAGACTGAGCGCAGGAAGCAGGAGGCATGGACGGACAAGGATGAGCGAGAAAGAGGAGCGAGAGAGAGGAGACGAGGAGAGGCGCGACTGGAGGGATCGAGGAGAAGGAGATGGAGGAAGAGCGAGAGAGAGGAGGAGAGAGGACTGGAGGACAGGATGGAGAGAGGGCAAGGGAAGGATAGACGGACAGGGGATAGATGACGGATGAGGAAGGAGGCAGAGACTAGAGGGAGGAGGAGAGATAGAGGAGGATAGATGGCAGATGGAGAGACCGGAGGAGGATGGAGAGATGAAGAGAGAGGCGACAGAGAAGACCGGCGTTGGAGAAGCAAGAAACGACCATTGGGAAGAGAGAGGTGGTGTAGCTGTAGTTGTGGTGATGTGTGGTGTGTCTTGTGTAGGTGATGTGTGTCTGTAAGTGGTGAGTGATGTGTGTGTGTGATGTGTGTGCCACGCTGTTTGTGTGCATCGCACATGCGGTGTCTAGCTGATAGCTGTGTGTTGATGTACTGTGTGTGTGACTGTGTTGTATGATGGCTGTCATAATGATGTGTGGGTGGCCATGATGTCCGAATGTGTATCTGCATGTACGACAATGAATGCCCTGTGGATGAATGATCATGTTGTGAGCTGTGTGTCGTGTATCGGAGTGTAAATTGACTGTTGTGAGGGTGTGTGTGTGATGGGCGGCGCACCCTGAATGAATGGTGTCTGTCGATGAACTGTAGTGGTGTGGTGTGTGTGTGTCACGTATCTCCCATACTTCCAGAGGTTTCTCATTCATGGAACGCAGATCAAGCAGTCGCCCAATTCCGCGTCGCCATACCTACAACATGTAGTTTACCACTTTTCATATCACTTTTCATACAGTTACAACGCTCCATTGATTTTGTAAGTCTGACTCTTAAACGACCTCCGTACGGCATATCAACGTCTCCTGTATTCAAAGATAATGAAGCTAGTTATTGGAGCAGTTAAACTTAGAGCGGTCTGCCCCGAACTAGTACAGCTGATCTTTCGTGACACTACAGGGGACACCAGACGCAGAAGGAGAGAGACCAGGCAGAAACACGCCGATACCAACGAACAACGTAAAAAAGCATACACTGCTTAGCTAAGCCACCGAATGAGACAGCACAGCGCATGATAGCAGCACCTGGAGAACACGATTACATTACAAACGGACAACGACCTTTATTAGTTTAGCTGTTTAGCTGCTACCCAATTCCTCTACTGCCTAATCTTGTATCTAAGATACCAATTGTGGCTTAGAGTTACGTACTAAGTAATTACTCTCCGGTAACTAGCACAGCTACTTGTAACACTCCTGACCCCTGCTAATTTATCGTCCTGTTTTCGTATGTGTTAGGTCCAAGGCATGTGTTTTGAGTGCAAGTCTACTGTTATCTGTTAATCTTATGTTGGTATGTGGTTGCCTGGCTATGCTCTTAAATTAACCAGGTGTTGCCTTCGAATCTCTAAATTAAGACGTCACTATTTAGGAATAGCCGGTGTTCTCACTGCTGTTTGTGGGTGATTGTCAATCCTGAGTGTCTCAAGATCTTCTGCTCACAATGTACCATAACCGGACTGTTGCTTGTTCGTCTCGTCTGATATAGCTCTGTTCCTGTCCTGTTGATCTACTACTCTTATATTTAGTTTAATTCAATGCTTCAGGCTTACCGTCAATCACAGTCGTAATTTCTTCTTTTGTAAATTTGTAAAATGTTCTGTTTCTTGTGTTTGCCATCGTTCTCAAATCAAAAGAGATCGCGCAATATACTAATTTCCATCCTAATGCGCGTTCATTGAGCTCCTACCCCCACTGATCCTTCTCTCACGAATTCCTCCTCATAACCTGAAAGGAAGAATAAGGTCCAGCCACACAACGCCCTGACTAACAGTCCAACTCACCTACGCGACGTTAGAGAGCCCATAGTCGCACCGGGAATCCACTCACCGAATTCCGAGCTACTCCCACACAGACACCACTCATGAACTTGAGTAGACCCACCTATTTGACTACTGATGTATACAGGACCCTGCGCTCAAACCAGCTGGCAGTAACCCTCATCAACCGCACTACCATACTTTCTGTGCCAGATTGAGAGCAGCCGATAAGCACACCTAGGTCCAGGTCATCTTATGCTACAAGTAAAAGCTCAGCAACAGCATCTGACTCTCAGCGCTCCAATCTATGAGCCAGCATACAACCAGACCGACATCAGGAACAACATCGTCGTCGCCGCATGACACCTACATGGAGGAATCGATCACGTGCTGGTGATTTCCGACAAAGTCCAACCCTACCTGCGCTTGCCCGCCTTAGTCCGCTCTCCCGTGCTCTGCCTGACTTGCGCCACTAGGGACTTACCGATACGGAACTTCTAGTCAAAAATGGCTATGAAAGTGAGACCTATATAATCTCCCTCTCACACTAACTTTAAAGTATTCCAGCTAGCGAATTGGAGAGCTTGACGCGGCAGCTCCAATCGATGTCGACGCTATACAGCACATTGATAATAACTTCCACACTACCCATCAGCCCAATTAATATTTTTAATATATTTTTTACTTGCCCTATGCCTTTTTAAGATTTCATAGTGTACATCGTGTAACGTTCCTAAACGTGAGCGTAACCCACAAACATTTCGCTATATTGCAATTGTAGAGTGTACGTTGATGCAGGCACCAATGACCCATATGATTGGAGATAAGTGTTGCTGAATACATCTGTGTTTCAAAATAGTAGAGACATCTGTACCGCCCTACGTCTCTCTTGTAATACGCTTACTACGTTACAGAGATAGTCTCGAGTTTGATTTCGAGCTGCGCCAGATGCTATCTTTGTAGTTACCTCCGCAGTTCTAGTTACAGTTGTTAAGAGAACTGAACTGGTCTAATAGCCATATGTCTGCCGTTTACAGTGAATGAAGCCAGTCTGTATCCGAGTGCTGGGAATAAATGTCACACAGCTCATGTATATCCGCCGCAACGCTAATCAGTCACCCTTGATGGACCCCCCCGACCCCCATCCCTTCGCCCCCATATAGTAAGCCTACCCTGCTTCCCTCCCTGTCTCCGTCCCTGTTCCGCCCTAGCACTGAGACATAGTGACCGAGATGTCCCTGAACAACCAGGCGTGCTCTGATTCACTGGACTCCACTTCCACATGACTCTGAACCACTCACTCCTCTTT
>NW_019944349.1:46549-76279 GCF_002910315.2 Salvelinus sp. IW2-2015 | reverse complement strand
GGGCAGTGGAGAGACAGTCGCTTGCCGTGCAGCGTGCGTGCGGCAGTGGAGAGAGCGCTTGCCGTGCGGCAGTGGAGAGAGCGCTTGCCGTGCGGCAGTGGAGAGGAGCGCTTGCCGTGCGCAGTGGAGAGAGCGCTTGCCGTGCGGCATGGAGAGAGAGCTTGCCGTGCGGCAGTGGAGAGAGCGCTTGCCGTGCGGCAGTGAGAGAGCGCTTGCGTGCGGAGGGGAGGCGCGTTGCGCGTGCGGCCGTGCGCAGTGGAGAGCACTTCTGCTACTTCTGTAATAACTCTTCTTTATTTGTAACATTCCAAACCCTACTCACATTTGTATATTTGCCTCCAGGGTAGCAGCCAGAGAGACAGCCCAGGCCCTGAAGCTCTAGCCCAGGCAGCGCGGGGCGTGGCAGCCTCTACCACCAACCCTCAGCGCGGCGTCCATGTTGGATTCAGCCTGTGATTTTATGGAAGGCTCGGCCATGCTGATCCATGAGGCCAAGCAGGCCCTGGTCTCTCCGGTGACGCAGAGAGCAGAGAGGCTAGCCCAGGTGAGGAGGGACTTCAGTACAATAATGTGCAGAGCCATATAGGGATGAAGCTACTGTATATCTCTATAAAAGGCTCTGCTATGTGTATGTACAGTTGAAGTCAGAAGTTTACATACACTAGGTTGGAGTCACTCCACAAATTTCTTGTTAACAAACTGTAGTTTTGACAAGTCGGTTAGAACATCTACTTGTGTGCATGACACAAGATTTTTACAACAATTGTTTACAGACAGATAATTTAACTTATAATTCACTGTATCACAATTCCAATGGGTCAGAAGATTACATACACTAAGTTGACTGTGACTAACAGCTTGGAAAATTCCAGAAAATGATTTCATGGCTTAGAAGCTTCTGATAGACTCTTGACATTATTTGAGTCAATTAGGTGAACCTGTGTAGGTATTTCAAGGCCTACCTTCAAACTCAGTGCCTTTTTGCTTGACATCATGGGAAATCAAAAGAAATTTGCCAAGACCTCAGAAAACAATTGTAGACCTCCACAAGTCCGGTTCATCCTTGGAGCAATTTCCAAACGCCTGAAGGTACCACGTTCATCTGTACAAACAATACTACACAGTATAAACACCATGGACACGCAGCCGTCATACCACTCAGGAAGGAGCTGTCTCTCTGTCTCCTAGAGATGAACGTACTTTGGTGCGAAAAGTGCAAATCAATCCCAGAACAACAGCAAAGGACCTTGCTGGAGGAAACAGGTACAAAAGTATCTATATCCACAGTAAACGAGTCCTATATCGACATAACCTGAAAGGTCACTCAGCAAGGAAGAAGCCACTGCTCCAAAACGCCATAAAAAGCTAGACTACGGTTTGCAACTGCACATGGGGACAAAGATTGTACTTTTCGGAGAAATGTCCTCTGGTCTGATGAACAAAAACGAACTGTTTGGCCATAATGACCATATTTGTTTGGAGGAAAAGGGGGATGCTTGCAAGCTGAAGAACACCATCCCAACCGTGAAGCACGGGTGGCAGCATTGTTTGTGTGGTGCTTTGCTGCCGGAGGGACTGGTGCACTCACAAAAATAGATGGCATCATAAGGGAGGAAAATTGTGGATATATGAAGCAACATCTAGTCAGGAAGTTAAAGCTTGGTTGCAAATGGGTCTTCCAAATGGACAATGACCCAAGCATACTTCCAACAGTTGTGGCAAAATGGCTTAAGGACAACAAAGTCAAGTTTTTGGATGGCCATCACAACGCCTGACCTCAATCACATAGAACATTTGTGGACAGAACTGAAAAAGCGTAGGTGAGCAAGGAGGCCTACAAACCAGACTCATTACACCAGCTCGTCAGGAGGAATGGCCAAAATTCACCCAACTTATTGTGGGAAGCTTGTGGAAGTCTACCCGAAATGTTTGACCCAAGTTAAACAATTTAAAGGCAATGCTACCAAATACTAATTGAGTGCATGTAAACTTCTGACCCACGGAATGTGATGAAAGAAATAAAAGCTGAAATAAATTCTCTCCTATTATTCTGACATTTCACATTCTTAAAATAAAGTGGTGATCCTAACTGACCTAAAACAGGGACATTTTGTCAGGAATTGTGAAAAACTGAGTTTAACATGTATTTTGGCTAGTGTATGTAAACCCGATTTCAGCTGTATATGGCTCTGCTAACGTCCATATTTTCCATCTGTTCAGTATAATTGTCCTCTGTCTGAATGGAGTGGACTGTGGTTGGTTGCTCTAGACAACCAAATGCTACTAGAGTTTTAATATCACCACTTTTATTCAGAAAGTTTTGGCTTGTGTTACAGTGAAGGTCAAGTGAGAGGCAACTATTTTTTATTGTAGAGCTTCCACAGATCACTTCTCACAACTACAGTACCTGGTTGTGAATAATAAAATAACTTTCATAGAAATAATAGTTCACATTTTATCAGCCAGCTGAACAAAACACTGATCACCTGTCAAACACAGTGAGGTGTTGATCCTCCGCCTGCTGTAGCAGGAGATTCACAGCTTTATGCACACATCAATTATTAATGCCTGTCCTCCCCATATAACCTTCCCACCAGATGAATAAAGATGCATCTATAGATGCTTCTGCAGATAAAGGGACAGACGGGACATAGTATTTGGGTGCTTGTTCTGTCCTTTGCAAATGAGAGAGAAATAGGACCATTTTACATGGTCTGAAGATCCCTTTTGTTTTGAATGGATCCAATGAAAGTCCTTGAATTCCTCTTTGGATGATGATCTCTTTTAAATCTTACCAAATAAAAGGCTTCAATTGTCTCTTATCTTTTCAGGTAGTCCTAGTTGTGCATTCAGTAATCCTTTCAGCAGCACGACTCCTGTTCTGTGCTTAGGCCCCACAGAGACACAGACATATTGGTTGGCATATGTTCTGTTGGAAACAGAAGTGCAAATTAGGAACAATCAATTACTCCGCTATGCTTCTTGGCTCATTAGCATTTTAAGATTGTGATTGCAGCTCAGCAACATCACTACTGTGGAAACACACTCCGTTCACGCCTGAATGTCCACACACACGCAGGCACGCTCACACATGCCACCTGTGCTCACACACACCTGTCTCTCTGCTTCAGGTGGCCAAGGCTGTGTCCCACTCTCTGAATAACTGTGTCAACTGCCTGCCTGGCCAGAAGGATGTGGACATGGCCCTCAGGAGCATTGGAGAGGCCAGCCAAGAAACTGCTGGGAAAACGGTAAGTTCTCACACTTCCTTAAGTAAAGGTTACTTTATTGAAAAAACATTCACGTTGAAGCCACTGATTACCCCTGAGTTAATCACCCGTTTAATTGATTTAAAACTGCCGCTAGGTCAAACACTTATCTAATGTTTTTAAACCAAACTTACATTTATTGCACCACAACCTAAACACTGACTCGCTATGGCTGTCTCTTGTTGTCTCTCTGTATTTCTCTACTCTTATCTTCTCTTTCTCTGTAGCTCCTCCATCCACCAGGTCGTTCCAGGAGGCCCAGAGCGAGCTGAACCAGACCGCAGCAGATCTGAACCAATCAGCAGGAGACGTGGTCCTGCCTCCCGTGGCTCCAGCACCCAGCTCGCAGACGCATCTGGAAGTTCAGCGAAGACTTTGATGAGTTCTTGGACGCCGGCATTGAGATGGCTGGGCCACACTCAGGTTGCAGTCACAGTGGTCTGTCTGTGTGGTACTGAACCTGGAACGTGTTCATTAGGGCACGCCATACCATAGCAATGGAAACCATAATGAACATTTCTTACTGACAAGTTCACATAGTGCCTCCCCGTTCCACGCACTTTTGTTGTTTTGTTTCGTGCCTAATGAACATAAACGAGGCACCATACTGGATGTGACTGTTTTAGTGTGACTAATTTATTTACGTAAGCATCTTCATCACCTTTTGGACATAAGAACCAACTGTATAATTTATCAAAGCTGATTTGATGGAAAAAGAGGAGGAAAAGTTGACCAATTGGCCTCAAAAGTCATAGCTTGGCCAACCATCAGTCAATCTATTTGTTGATTATCTTTCTTATAGATACGATATCAATTGAATTGCCTCAGAGCGGGCGGTCTGTTAAAATGTAGTCTAAATAAGATGACAGTTGAAGGTCTTTTCCGGGCTGCCTTGCTGATAAGAAGGAGGAAATCTTAATGGCATGACACTGATTACCAAATCAGACCCAGGTGACTGCAGGAACTGCCACAAGCAGAGTTTGTAACCATAGAGTCTTTGTTTGAACACTGAGTTTGAGGGAACATAGACATGTTAAGTCTATGGGTGCAGCTAGAAAACATTCTCACACTCTGATCTGATGTGAAAGGTGGACCAGGGATAGTCAGTTGCACAGGGCTCCCGAGTGGTGCAGCGGTCTATAGGCACTGCATCTCAGTGCTAAGCATCACTACAGACCCTGGTTCGATTCCAATTGTCGAGTCGGGCCAATTGGAGATCCCATTGTGGCCCAGCGTCGTCTGGGTTTGGCCATTGTAGGCCGTCATTTTAATAATTGTTCTTAACAGCTTACCTAGTTTAAATAAAGGTTACATTCAGCGTTGATTAGCACTATATAGCCGTGTCATCGCTCTGAGGGATCAGTTACTAGGCAGATTTGGGTTCATTTAGACTCTCTAAATGACTAGCAACATTCATGCCCTTTCTGTATGACTTTTGTATATGATTGATTTACAACTAGTGTATGACTTGTAATAACTGGTGATCTCGCTGTGGATGTTGTAGAGGAAGATGAGCGAGATCCAGGTGATAGGTAACCTGAAGAAACATCTCCATGGCTTCCAGCAAGCTGCTCCTGGCAGCCAAGTCTCTGTCTGTAGACCCTGGGGCAGCTAACGCCAAGAACCTTCTGGCTGCTGCTGCAAGGTACCTACCATACACTACCTCTATGTGGGCTCTCACAATACACCTGTTGATTGGTTATTTATTTTCATGTTGGAGTTTGAGACAGGAGATTTTCCACCCACAGTTCATTCAACTTTTGCATGTGTTACAATACGCTTATGCCAGGGCCAAAGCAATGGAGGTTTCACTGTGCCTTAGAAAGGACAAGGCTTTGATGTGACACACATGCACTTCTCACTCACACCTCCAGTGTACTCACTTCACAGCAGAAATGTCCTCCTAGTGTAGATGAAGTGCTGTCTCCCTTCAGGCTTGTGGAGGCTGTTAATTCCTGTCTGGTAATTGGAAGTTAAGAGGGAGGTTAGTTTGACTTCAACTGTCTGGAACTGGCCTCACTGAACGCCTGCTGGATTCTGGCGGATGAAAAAAGAGAGAGCTGGAGGTACGCTGCAGCAGGGACCAGAAGGCACAACTTCGTATTAGATTGCTGGTAGACCAATGGAGCCCTGGACCCCTTTGTGTTTGTGTACTGGAGTGATGAACGCTCGGACTACGATTCTTGCTTCTATGGAACTTCTTCTCTCGGCTCTTCTCTCTGCGGGCTTCCTCCCCTCCTCCACTCCCTTCTCCCTCCCCATCCTGTGTTTCAGAGCATGACAGAGAGCTCATTAACCGAGCTTAAATCACACTGGCCACACAGCAGGCCCCGGACAGAAGGAGTGTGACAATTGCCTACGAGAGCTGGAGGTTACCAATCAACATCGAACAGGCTTACATCAATAACATTAGCTTTACGTGATAACAGCTGCAGCTCCAATAGTTGGTATGGTAGCAGGAGTTGTAGATGGAGCAGTAAGGGTGTTAGGTAAAAGCAGTGGTCATCTGTTTAGCTCAGCTAGGTTGTTATGAGAGATTGGATCGAGTAGCATATAAAAGTGGGGTATGTTACCAATGTATATTATTTATGGGAGTCGCTTCATCAGGAGAACTATTTGAGTTGTAAGTTGTATCCCTGTAAGGGTTTCTTTGGTTGTTAGTTAAGATGAGCAGGTTCCGTCTCTAGATGTTAAAGATGTTTTCCCTCTCCTCTCAGGCGGTGAAAGGAATGCTTAGCCAGCCCCAACGAGCCAGTCAGCAAACCTCTCCTACTTCCACTGCATTCGAGACGTCATGGAGAACTCCAGCTAGGTTGAGGGGCCATGACCACTGAGCGCTGCTGTGAATAGAGGCAAGGCATAACCACAAGCTCTTCCTCACATTTTCGTGATCCGTCTTCCTCGATGTCCAGTGGGAAAGTTTAGGAGAGTTTGCTGACTGGCTGTTGGGGGCTGGTCTAGCATTCCTTTCACCGTCCTGAGAGGAGAGCGGAAAACATCTTTAACATCTAGAACGGAACCTGCTCATTTAACTAAAACCAAAGAAACCCATTACAGAGATACAACTTTACAACTCAATATTCTCCTAGAGCACTCCCTATCTATAACATTTAACATAACCCACTTATGAGTGCTACTATCCAATCTCTCATAACAACAAAGGCTGCTACAGAGATGACACTGCTTTACTAACACCCTTACTGCTCCATCTAACACTCCTGCTACCACCACTATGACGGCCAGCTGTATATCAGTAAAGCAATGGTTATTGATGTAAGCGTTGATGTTGATGGTACCTCCAGCTCTCGTAGGGCATTGCACACTTCCTTCTGTCCCGGGGGGCCTGCGTGTGGCCAGTGTGATAGCTAGGTAATGCTCTCTGTCACTGCTCTGAACCAACAGGATGCGGAGGCAGAGAGGAGGAGAGAGGGGGAGACCCGAGAGAGAGCGCCGAGAGAAGTTCAAAATGAGAGGCAACCTTAGTCCAGCCGTTCAGCTCCATTAAGCAAACACAAGGTCCCAGGCTCCATTTGGTTCCAAATTCTAATATTGTGCTTGGTCCCTCTGACTCTCCCCCTCCCGCTTACCTCCTCCCTCTCTCTTTTTTTTCAGCAGAATTCCGCAGGCTTCCAGTGAGCCAGTCAGACATTTCAGTCACACACCTCCCTCTTAACCTTCCAATTACCAGACAGGAAATTAACAGCCTCCACAAGCCTGAAGGGAGACAGCACTTCATCTACCACCTAGGAGGACATTTCTGCTGTGAAGTGGAGCTACACTGGAGGTGTGAGATTGAGAAGTGCATGTGTGTCACATCAAAAGCCTTGTCCCTTTCTAAGGCACAGTGAAACCTCCCATTGCTTTGGCCCTGGCATAAGCGTATTGTAACACATTGCAAAAGTTGAATGAACTGTGGGTGGAAAATCTCCTGTTCTAAATCCAACATGACATAATAAATAACCAATCAACAGGTGTGGTATTGTGAGAGCCCACATAGAGGGTAGTGTATGGTAGGTACCTTGCAGCAGCAGCCAGAAGGTTCTTGGCGTTAGCTGCCCCAGGGTCTACAGACAGAGACTTGGCTGCCAGGAGCAGCTTGCTGGAAGCCATGGAGATGTTCTTCAGGTTACCTATCACCTGGATCTGCTCATCTTTCCTCTACAACATCCACAGCAGAATCACCAGTTATTACAAGTCATAAACACTAGTTGTAAATCAATCATATACAAAAGTCATACAGAAAGGGCATGAAATGTTGCTAGTCATTTAGAGAGTCTAAATGAACCCAAATCTGCCTAGTAACTGATCCCCTCAGAGCGATGACACGGCTATATAGTGCTAATCAACGCTGAATGTAACCTTTATTTAACTAGGTAAGCCTGTTAAGAACAAATTATTTAAAATGACGGCCTACAATGGCCAAACCCAGACGACGCTGGGCCAATTGGGACTCCAATTGGCCCAGACTCACAATTGGAATCGAACCAGGGTCTGTAGTGATGCTTCTAGCACTGAGATGCAGTGCCTTAGACCGCTGCACCACTCGGGAGCCCTGTGCAACTGACTATCCCTGGTCCACCTTTCCATCAGTCAGATGAATAGGAGAATGGTTTTCTAGCTGCACCATGCTTAACATGTCTATTGTTCCCCTCAAACTCTGTTCTAAACAAAGACTCTATGGTTACAACTCTGCTGCTGGCAGTTCCTGCAGTCACCTGGGTCTGATTTGGTAATCAGTGTCATGCCATTAAGATTTCCTCCTTCCTTATCAGCAAGGCAGCCCGGAAAAGACCTTCAACTGTCATCTTATTTAGACTACATTTAACAGACCGCCGCTCTGAGGCAATTCAATTGAATATTCCGTATCTATAAGGAAAGATAATCAACAAATAGATTGACTGATGGTTGGCCAAGCTATGACTTTTGAGGCCAATTGGTCAACTTTTCCTCCTCTATTTTCCATCAAATCAGCTTTGATAAATTATACAGTTGGTTCTTATGTCCAAAAGGTGATGAAGATGCTTACGTAAATAAATTAGTCACACTAAAACAGTCACATCCAGTATGGTGCCTCGTTTATGTTCATTAGGCACGAAACAAAACAACAAAAGTGCGTGGAACGGGGAGGCACTATGTGAACTTGTCAGTAAGAAATGTTCATTATGGTTTCCATTGCTATGGTATGGCGTGCCCTAATGAACACGTTCCAGGTTCAGTACCACACAGACAGACCACTGTGACTGCACCTGAGTGTGCCCAGCCATCTCAATGCCGGCGTCCAAGAACTCATCAAAGTCTTCGCTGAACTTCCCAGATGCGTCTGCGAGCTGGGTGCTGGAGCCRCGGGAGGCATGGACCACGTCTCCTGCTGATTGGTTCAGATCTGCTGCGGTCTGGTTCAGCTCGCTCTGGGCCTCCTGGAACGACCTGGTGGATGGAGGGAGCTACAGAGAAAGAGAAAGATAAGAGATAGAGAAATACAGAGAGACAACAAAGACAGCCATAGCGAGTCAGTGTTTAGGTTGTGGTGCAATAAATGTAAGTTTGGTTTAAAAACATTAGATAAGTGTTTGACCTAGCGGCAGTTTTAAATCAATAAACGGGTGATTAACTCAGGGGTAATCAGTGGCTTCACGTGAATGTTTTTTCAATAAAGTAACCTTTACTTAAGGAAGTGTAGAACTTACCGTTTCTCCCAGCAGTTTCTTGCTGGCCTCTCCAATGCTCCTGAGGGCCATGTCCACATCCTTCTGGCCAGGCAGGCAGTTGACACAGTTATTCAGAGAGTGGGACACAGCCTTGGCCACCTGAAGCAGAGAGAACAGGTGTGTGTGAGCACAGGTGTGCGTGTGTGTGTGTGTGTGTGTGAGCGTGCCTGCGTGTGTGTGTGTGATCATTCATGCGTGAACGGAGGTGTTTTCCACAGTAGTGATGTTGCTGAGCTGCAATCACAATCTTAAAATGCTAATGAGCCAAGAAGCATAGCGGAGTAATTGATGTTCCTAATTTGCACTTCTGTTTCCAACAGAACATATGCCAACCAATATGTCTGTGTCCCTGTGGGGCCTAGCAACAGAACAGGAGTCGTGCTGCTGAAAGGATTACTGAATGCACAACTAGGACTACCTGAAAAGATAAAGAGACAATTGAAGCCTTTTATTTGGTAAGATTTAAAAGAGATCATCATCCAAAGAGGAATTCAAGGACTTTTATTGGATTCCATTCAAAAACAAAGGGATCTTCGACACCATGTAAAATGGGTCCTATTTCTCTCTCATTTGCAAAGGAACAGAACAAGCACCACAATACTATGTCCCGTCTGTCCCTTTATCTGCAGAAGCATCTATAGATGCATCCTTTATTCATCTGGTGGGAAGGTTATATGGGGAGGACCAGGCATTAATAATTGATGTGTGCATAAAGCTGTGAATCTCCTGCTACAGCAGGCGGAGGATCAACACCTCACTGTGTTTGACAGGTGATCAGTGTTTTGTTCAGCTGGGCTGATAAAATGTGAACTATTATTTCTATGAAAAGTTATTTTATTATTCACAACCAGGTACTGTAGTTGTGAGAAGTGATCTGTGGAAGCTCTACAATAAAAATAGTTGCCTCTCACTTGACCTTCACTGTAACACAAGCCAAAACTTTCTGAATAAAAGTGGTGATATTAAAACTCTAGTAGCATTTGGTTGTCTAAGAGCACCAACCACAGTCCACTCCATTCAGACAGAGGACAATTATACTGAACAGATGGAAAATATGGACGTTAGCAGAGCCATATACAGCTGAAATCGGAGGTTTACATACACCTTAGCCAAATACATTTAAACTCAGTTTTTCACAATTCCTGACAAAATGTCCCTGTTTTAGGTCAGTTAGGATCACCACTTTATTTTAAGAATGTGAAATGTCAGAATAATAGGAGAGAATTTATTTCAGCTTTTATTTCTTTCATCACATTCCCAGTGGGTCAGAAGTTTACATGCACTCAATTAGTATTTGGTAGCATTGCCTTTAAATTGTTTAACTTGGGTCAAACATTTCGGGTAGACTTCCACAAGCTTCCCACAATAAGTTGGGTGAATTTTGGCCCATTCCTCCTGACAGAGCTGGTGTAACTGAGTCTGGTTTGTAGGCCTCCTTGCTCACCTACGCTTTTTCAGTTCTGTCCACAAATGTTCTATGTGATTGAGGTCAGGGCGTTGTGATGGCCACTCCAAAAACTTGACTTTGTTGTCCTTAAGCCATTTTGCCACAACTTTGGAAGTATGCTTGGGGTCATTGTCCATTTGGAAGACCCATTTGCAACCAAGCTTTAACTTCCTGACTGATGTTGCTTCAATATATCCACAATTTTCCTCCCTTATGATGCCATCTATTTTGTGAAGTGCACCAGTCCCTCCGGCAGCAAAGCACCCACACAACATCATGCTGCCACCCCCGTGCTTCACGGTTGGGATGGTGTTCTTCAGCTTGCAAGCATCCCCCTTTTTCCTCCAAACATAATGATGGTCATTATGGCCAAACAGTTCTGTTTTTGTTTCATCAGACCAGAGGACATTTCTCCAAAAAGTACAATCTTTGTCCCCATGTGCAGTTGCAAACCGTAGTCTAGCTTTTTTATGGCGGTTTTGGAGCAGTGGCTTCTTCCTTGCTGAGTGACCTTTCAGGTTATGTCGATATAGGACTCGTTTTACTGTGGATATAGATACTTTTGTACCTGTTTCCTCCAGCAAGGTCCTTTGCTGTTGTTCTGGGATTGATTTGCACTTTTCGCACCAAAGTACGTTCATCTCTAGGAGACAGAGAGACAGCTCCTTCCTGAGTGGTATGACGGCTGCGTGGTCCCATGGTGTTTATACTTGTGTACTATTGTTTGTACAGATGAACGTGGTACCTTCAGGCGTTTGGAAATTGCTCCCAAGGATGAACCGGACTTGTGGAGGTCTACAATTGTTTTCTGAGGTCTTGGCAAATTTCTTTTGATTTTCCCATGATGTCAAGCAAAAAGGCACTGAGTTTGAAGGTAGGCCTTGAAATACCTACACAGGTTCACCTCCAATTGACTCAAATAATGTCAATTAGTCTATCAGAAGCTTCTAAAGCCATGAAATCATTTTCTGGAATTTTCCAAGCTGTTTAAAGTCACAGTCAACTTAGTGTATGTAATCTTCTGACCCATTGGAATTGTGATACAGTGAATTATAAGTTAAATTATCTGTCTGTAAACAATTGTTGTAAAAATTACTTGTGTCATGCACAAAGTAGATGTTCTAACCGACTTGTCAAAACTACAGTTTGTTAACAAGAAATTTGTGGAGTGACTCCAACCTAAGTGTATGTAAACTTCTGACTTCAACTGTACATACACATAGCAGAGCCTTTTATAGAGATATACAGTAGCTTCATCCCTATATGGCTCTGCACATTATTGTACTGAAGTCCCCTCCTCACCTGGGCTAGCCTCTGCTGGCTCTCTGCGTCACCGGGAGAGACCAGAGCTTGCTTGGCCTCATGGATCAGCATGGCCGAGCCTTCCATAACATCACAGGCTGAATCCAACATGGACGCCGCTGCCTGAGGGTTGGTGGTAGAGGCTGCCACGCCCCGCGCTGCCTGGGCTAGAGTCTTCAGGGCCTGGGCTGTCTCTCTGGCTGCTAACCCTGGAGGCAAATATACAAATGGTGAGTAGGGTTTGGAATGTTACAAATAAAGAAGAGTTATTACAGAAGTAGAGAAGTAGCAGAAGTAGCTCTCCACTGCCGCACGGCAAGCGCTCTCTCCACTGCCGCACGGCAAGCGCTCTCTCCACTGCCGCACGGCAAGCGCTCTCTCCACTGCCCACGGCAAGCGCTCTCTCCACTGCCGCACGGCAAGCTCTCTCTCCACTGCCGCACGGCAAGCGCTCTCTCCACTGCGCACGGCAAGCGCTCTCTCCACTGCCGCACGGCAAGCGCTCTCCCACTGCCGCACGGCAAGCGCTCTCTCCACTGCCGCACGGCAAGCCTTCTCTCCACTGCCACACGGCAAGCGGTACCGATGCACCAAGTCTGGAACCAACAGGACCCCAAACAGCTTCTACTTCCCAAAGCCATTAGACTACTAAATAGTTAACCAAATAGCTACCCAGACTATCTGCATTGACCCTCTTTGCACTAACTCGTACCTCTGGACATCGACTCGGTACTGGTACCCGTGTATAATGCCAAGTTATCGTTACTCATTGTGTATTTATTCCTTGTGTTCTTATTTTTTTCTATATTTTTCTCTCTGCATTGTTGGGAAGGGCCCATAAGTAAACATTTCACTGTCAGTCTACACCTGTTGTTTACCAAGCATGTGACAAATAAAATGAAAAAATTTATGAAAAGGACTGTTTGCATTCAGATGTGTCAAACATCCAAATACATTCAGAAGATTGAATTAAGGCTTAATAAATGCATGTTATGACCTCCGATATCCATAGCCCTCTCACGTTGACAGTGTGCTATACCAGGTAGCGAGAGCCTCTGGTTTAGTTTCATAACGTCTAAACCACTGACTGCCTCAACAAGGGAATGCAACATTTCAGCATCAACACAACACATTGGGGAGGAATCTAGTAAATTGAATCAGCTTGCATTACCCCATTCATCTAGACAAGATTACTGAAGGAATGTCACATCTATTGAAGTAGGGGAAGGATTTCTTCTGTTTTAGTCTTTGTGCTACTTTTCAGAGAGTAAAGGTTGAAACTAATTTACTATTGACCTTGAAGCATCAAATATGTTGACGCTTTCAGTAGTAACAGTAAAATCTGTAGTCAAAAGTGAAATATACTATTATAGACACATCCTGGTGGTGCTATGGAGTTTGTTATTTAGTGGTATTGCTCTAAGTAGAATAGGAGCCCCAGGGCAGTAGTACAGTACCTGTGTAGTGTTCATTGCCCTGTGCAGCACAGGTGAGCAGCTGAGCCATGGAGGATCCCACAGACTTTGAGGTGCTGCCCAGATCCTGAGCACACTTCTCCAACTGCAGAGAGAACAGCCCACAGTACATCAGACACCCAGACAAACAGACTCAGCAATGGATGAAAGAGTAATCACTAGAAGTAATGAGAGACGTTGATTAATTCAATGAATCAGATTTCCCTGACCGATTCTCCAGGTAGTGGTTTCAGCTGCATGTCTATGGCAGCCATCTTGGCGTCTTGGAGCTCAGTCTTCAGAGTCTGGACGGCTGTGAGAGCTGAGTGGATCTCCATGGGGCCGCAGGCTTCGTGGGCCTAAAGAGCACAGGGAGAGAGCAGACCATTGAATTAGTCATTCTAGACTGACAGCTTTTAACCCATCTGAGCTGGTATTTAGTGCCATAGTCTCTCAGAAGCTGGCTAGTCCTAACAGGGGATAGGTACCCTCACAAAGTGACAGAGGTGAGCGACAGGTATGACTTAAGTGTGTGTGTGTATGTACCTTCTGTGCTGCGGTTCTGAGCTCTGCCAGGCTGGTGGCCAGGTTCTTGGCACACTGACCCAGCTGCATAGCAGCGGCCTGGTTCATCACCGTGGGAACAGACGACTTCGCTGATGTCACCATCTTACTGCCAGGCTGTCATGAGAGAAACAGGAAACAGAAAAATGTCAAATTCATCCCAAGAAGATGTTTGGTACCAGAGAATAGATGTCTTTCTTAGAATCTATTATGACTACAAAACCCAGCCTTGCCCAAGTATTAGACATCAATAAGATATCTTTAGAAGCTTTCAAGCACACACACACACACACACATATATCAGCACTGTACAATATATTGAGATCCCTTCATTCAATATGTGGTGAGATTAGGAGCCAGACTGGCACTGGGGGTGTACCTGTAGGAAGTTCTGGCTGGTGATGATGAGTGCTAGCTGGGTAGTGAGGTCTTCAGGCTGGGCCTGGCTGCCCCTTACCCCCTGGACCAGCCGGGGAATGTGGTCTGCCATGGCCTAGTGAGCCGCACACATACATAAACAGTAGACACACATACAGTATTCAACCACAGTTTCTATATAGCTGTAGCACCATTATAGCTGTTTAACTACAGTAGGCATACACAGTGTTCAATGCAAGGAACTGGCGATGTCCCCTGACATTAAGAGACTTATCCCCAGTACCTTGCAGCTCTGCACCAATTGCTGGTGAGCGGCGGTGTTCTTGTTGGAGGCTGCTGCATTCTGGGAGGCAGCGATGGTCTGGGTGGCTGCAGCTGCAGCTTGCTTGGCGGCATTCTGTTGGAATGTCACACACGTCAGGCATGTTTAGAATCACTGCCTCGACGAATCAACACACACACACACACAAGATGCCTCCCAAATGGCACCCCATTCCCTTTATAGTGCACTTATTTGGACCAGGAGGCCCATGGTCAAAAGAAGCGTACTAAAGGGAATGGAGTGGCATTTGGGAGGCAGACAGTCTCTGTTTAGTGCCAGGGTTCCTCAGGTCAGAGATCAAATATTTGTCGTGCCATCTTTAATGTCGGGCAGCAGGGTTCAAACAGTCTCCTGATTTGGTATTTTATTAGGATCCACATTGGCTGTTGTGAGAGCCTCTGGCCCACTCAAAACATGAACAATACAGAACATTAACAGCTCAAGGACAAAACTTAATCAATTTAAAAAAGGCACACGTAGACTCCATGTCAATACATACACGCACAAACTATCTAGGTCAAATAGGGAAGGTGTTGCTTTATTGGTTTCTTGAGACCAGGTTTGCTGTTCATTTGAGCAGTATGAGATGGAACGCAGTTCCATGCAATAATGGCTCTATATAATACTGTACGCTTTCTTGAAATCGGTTCTGGATTCGGGGACTATGAAAAGACCCCTGGTGGCATGTCTGGTGGGGTAAGTGTGTGTGTCAGAGCTCTGTGTAAGTTGACTATGCAAACAATTTGCAATTTAACACATTGTTTCTTATAAAAAGAAGTGATGCAGTCAGTCTCTCCTCAACTCTTAGCCAAGACAGACTGACATGCATAGTATTTATATCCTCCTTCTGATTACAATCAAAATTAAGGTGTGCCACTCTGTTCTGGGCCAGCTGCAGCTTATCTAGGTATTTTCTTGCAGCACTTGACCACACAATAATCAAGGTAAGACAAAACTAAAAGCCTGCAGAACTTGCTTTTTGGAGTGTGGTGTCCAAAAAAGCAGAGCATCTCTTTATTACGGACAGACCTCTCCCCATTTTTACAACCATTGAATCTATATGTTTTGACCATGACAGTTTACAATCTAAGGTAACACCAAGTAATTTAGTCTACTCAACTTGTTCAACAACCACACCATTCATTACCAGATTCAGCTGAGGTCTAGAACTTAGGGAATGATTTGTACCAAATACAATGCTCTTAGCTTTAGGACCAGTTTATTACTAGCCACCGATTATAAAATAGACTGCAACTCTTTGTTAAGGGTTTCAGTGACCTAATTAGCTGTGGTTGCTGATGCGTATATGGTTGAATCTTCAGCATACATGCTTTGTTTAATGCCAGTGGCAGGTCATTGGTAAAAATAAAAAAGAGTAGAGGGCCTAGAGAGCTGCCTTGCAGTACACCACACTTTACATGTTTGACAGAGAAGCTTCCATTAAATAAAACCCTTTGAATTATATTAGATAGATGGCTCTGAATCCACGATATGGCAGAGGTTGAAAAGCCATAACACATAAGTTCTCTCAGCAACAGGTTATGGTCAATACTATCAAAGGCTGCACTGAAATCTAACAGTACCGCTCCCACAATCTTCTTATAAAACAATCATCAGTCATTTGTGTCAGTGCAGTACATGTTGAGTGCCCTTCTCTATAAGCATGCTGAAAGTCTGTTGTTAATTTGTTTATAGAGAAATAGCATTGTATTTGGTCAAGCTGATAGGTCTGCTGTTAGAACCAGTAAAGGCCGCTTTATGTGATCGATACATGAACAATCTTGTTTAGGGCTGTAGCGGTCATGAAATTTCGTCAGCCGGTGATTGTCAAGCAAATAACTGTCGTCTCACGGTAACTGACCATTAATTAACAAACACATTTAGCATCTCCTGGCTTCCACACATAGCCTACAAGCCATTTAAAAAAAGTCTAATAAATCCATGTAATATAGCCTACCCCTTCACAATAAATCCATTATTTATTTTGGACAGGTCTAAAGAAGCATGATATGAAGAAAATGTAGTCTATTTCAGAAGAAAAGAATAGCATGCTCGGAGTTGTCCTTATGTTAGGTCCTGATATGGCTATGCCAAATGGCTGTGGGCTACACTACTTAATTTAGCAGATAGGATGTGCTTATAATTCCGTGGCATTATTTTATAGTATTAAGAATACAATTGAACAAAGCTGAATAAAATATAAATATTTTCTCCAAAACGATTTGAGGGAATGCGCACACACACTATTCTGTGTTGAGTGGTTAGCAAAGAAATAGGTACTTCTATATGCATAATTTAGATGTATTAATGTAACTTTAGTTGATGTATTAATGTAACTTTAGTTGTTCTACAAACAGTGGGCTATATGTTTTGATTTTTAATACATTGTAAGGYTGCATGATGAGACTAATGATGATTWGAAAAAMYCTCGAAAGGCATGAGCTCGGCTTTGTTTTTGCACAGGCTGTACACACGCCAATAGTCTCTCATTCACAATTTGACAAGCACTTGATAATGCCTCGAATTTTACAGTGGCATCCCCTTCGTGGCCGTAATGCACCCTAAAAAAATCCATGCCTTTTGCAGTGCTGCGTTGTGCCCTTCTCCCTGAGTGTGCAACGCAATCCGAAGCATCTCTCACTCACACGGCTCTCTGTCATATCCAATTCCGAGGTGCATATTGAAGATATTGAAAGAACTGTCCACATTTACTTTCGTCAGCCAACAAGATGAGCAGGCCTAACGAACAGCAAAAGCACTAGCCTATATCAATCTACTATCTCCCATAGTACCAAAAGTCGACCTATTCTATTCTTTGCGAGAAATAAATATTCCATGAATCAGTCAGTGTGTGTAAGTGAATCTGTGTGTGCTGCGGGGTTGAAGCTACAAACCCATAGGCTTTGCTCTATTCATCCCTTCCAGGGTTTTGGGAGGGAGGGTGGACAACGAGCCTGTCATAGCAGATGTAAGTAATGTCCCCACGCACTCTGGCAGCTTTCATGGCCAAGATAAGTTCTTTCCTCTTCTGGTGCACAGCTTCAGGATAGTCCTCGTTGAGGAAGGTACACGTTCCTCTCAAGTTCTTGGCTCTTTCCAGAACAGCTACCTTGTGCTTTTTTATTATTATTTTTTATTTCAGCTTTATTTAACAAGTTAGGCTAGTTGAGAACAAGTTCTCATTTACAACTGAGACCTGACCAAGATAGAGCTAAGCAGTGCGACACAAACACAGAGTTACACACGGGATAAATAAACGTACAGTCAATAACACAATAGAAAAGTCTATATACAGTGTATGCAAATGTAGTAAGATTAGGGAGGTAAGGCAATAAACCTCAAGAACCTGACCACTACGGGCCTGTCACATGGGCCTGTCACATGGGCCTGTCACCTGGGCCGGTGGTGGGTTTTCCAGTTCTGTAGGCGCGCTCCACCTCAATCTTCTTGTGGTCCATCTTCAGTTTCGCCGAGATCATTTCCCTCACTTTGTCCTCAGACTCCATCCAGGTCTCATGTGCCAATTCTACAATTACGTCCACAACCATGTTGTTCCTGCAAACTGTTCTTCAGGCCCTGGACCTCTCTGGTCAGGTCGTCCATTCTTTTATTAGTTGAGTCCACCAGTATTTGGACAAAACACTACAAGCCATTTTCTTGTTGAAACAACTGCATGTAGAATTTTTGTTTTGTTTTCTTCGCTCACCTGTGACGGAGAGACACCACTGTCCTCAACAGTACTCCTGCTGGCTTTGGTCTTTGTCATGGTACCTAGGAACGTAGGTTACGCTGTTACTCCTCACAGTTCCAGACAGGGCAGGTCGCAGGGAAGATTGAAAACAACAAAGAGCAGGGATCTAGACAGCCACAAGCCCGGGACAATCTGTGATCCCAGCCACGGGGGCTGCGTTCAAGCCCTCAAGAAAACCCTGCTAGCTTGATAGGCAGCTAGCAAGCAGCTACACCAAATAGCACCTCAGAACCGGTCTTGGTCGGCAGGATCACTGGACAGAGAGTAGCAGACCCAGCAACTGATGCCAACTGCGTCTCGGGATCCAAACTCAAAAAGGTAGCTAGATATTAAGAAACTTTATAACACACTTCCAAAACACCAAACTTTCCAAAACAACAAACCGAGYTCTCCCTCATTCCGCGTTCAACAGTCATATGTAAAATGCTCCTTTTACATTTCAGTGGCTAGTAGGATGACGATCGAAGAATGATACTGGATGGTCTCTACTTTCATATGAGGGAAAACATACAAGGACTTCTCAGAATGTAAACAGGAAGGGAAAGGAAGTTTCTATAACAGTTGAATGTACACAGAGTACACTGTAGCTCTCCAAACACACTCAGTAATGTCCTGTACTGTATATAACTGTTCTTGCATGGTTTACATCARCAGTTGGAAATAATAACTCTGGTAATGTAATCACCTCTGCACGTTAACCTAAAGCCCCAAATAATACAGCATATAAAAAATACTATTTCTAGACTTTCACTCAAAGCCTGTTGTTTTCCATGTGATTGACAATGTGGTGTGTATGTAGAGCAAGAGCTATGATGAGGAGAAGCAAGTGGAAGTGCCTGGTTACTCAGCCCCAGAGCCATATACAGAGTTTGGCAAACCCATTAATGGGACGCCATCTTAGCACCAAACTCGCGGCGCCACCCATAGGTATACTGTACATATATATGGCTCTGCCCAGCCTAGCTCAGACCCATCCAACTGACCTCGAGCCTGTTAATGAGCTTCTTCTTGATGGCGTTCTGAGCTGCAGCGTTGGTGGCCACGCGTAACCCCTCAGCCGCCTCCCTCAGTCTCTGCTGCTGGTCCTCGTTCTCTGGGTATGCCGCTGCGCCCTGTTACACACACACACACACCCCCCCAGAGACAGACAGACAAACAGAGACAAAGGAAGACACCTCATCTATCATTAAAACTGGAGCAGATGGAGATGCATCCAGGGAAAGTCCAACTGTAATCATGTCCGTTTGTAATGACAGCAGCTCTTCTTTGTCTATCTATCAACATCTTGTTGMTGAGGAAACGTCAAGATTCCTTKTCATTACCTCCTCCTCTGGCTCCAGCTCTCTTTACCTCTCTCTTTCTCTCCAGCTGTCTCTGATTGTACGTGACTGGGTTCAGTWCACACAAACCAATATCCTAAGAGCCTCTGTGCGTCCTATTGTTGAGGGAATGAAGAGAATCTAGAGCCTAAGCCTCCATGCCATTTAGTTAATTAAGCAGCCAGGCGCTTCCCTCACCTGCTGCTGAATGTAACCCTCTACAGTACATTACAGCAGCCATCTTATATCTCACTAATACACACACACACTAAAAACATACCACCCACAGCCACAAGGTGATGTTTATAGTAAGCCCAGACTAATGTGAAGAGACGTTACAGTACTAAATCCTCAAGAGTAGAGGGGAATAATGTGATTGACTGTTGAAATGCAAAACACTTTCTTCATAACAGTGTGTCATGTTAGCCAGCCCAGTACAGGCTATTATTCATACTATTCACTGCTTCCTGTACGCCAGGTTAACTGGTCACCTATGTGTGATCGGAAATAGTCACTGAAGGGAAAACCAATCGTATTCTAATAATAAAAGGGATTGTAAATGAAACATAGTGTCCGAAATTAAACCACATGGCTTATGTCCAGATTTCTCAGCACACAGCTTTGAGAGAAAGCCAAACAAATCTGCCATCTTCTGTGGACTCCCCACTACTGACACAATCCTTTCACCATGCCTCAGCAAAACATTCTCTACCCTCAATCAATCAATTATATGATGCTTATATAGCATTATATAATATAATATATATAATATATATATTTTTGGTGCATAACCCCCCCCCGGGACCCTCTGAAAGTTATAGCCAGGGATCAGCCAATGTTGACGGCAACCCTGGAGCAATTAGGGTTAAGTACCTTGCTCAAGGGCAGATCAACAGATCTTTTGGTTACCTGCCCAACGCTCTAACTGCTAGGCTACCTGCAACTAGGGGTAGTGCTATAGTGTTGAATACAGTCCCATTTCTGACAGTTACCAAGGAAACAGTGGCTGGGCAAATCCTTCATTGACAGTGATAAAGATAGCTGCTATAATGTGATTCATGTGGAATCAAAAGCATTTAACCAGCTGTAAGATATGGCCCCATTTAGCATTCATGATGGCAGGGACATTAATACTTGTCTGTAAGGCTGAGGAGCAGATGAAGAATCAAGTGGACTGCCTGAATAAAAGTAGACGGATATTTAATTAGACAACCAGGAAGCACCCAAATAGCACTGTGGAAAAAGCTCTGGTTTGAATGAATGTAATCAAATGCAATACAACCCCATTTGGATAACCATATCAAACAAATGAAATGCATGTCAATGTAAATNTCACTGGAAAGGGCCATTTTTAGAGAAAGTATGACATAGAAAGAGGTTAGACTAGCCAAATTCTTTCAGACCCCATAGCGATGCCTGTCCTCCTCCAGTCAGTGAGAACTGCTCCGTCTCTTGGTCTCTGGGTGGTGTTTAAATAGGAAGGCCACCATAGCTGGTCACAGCAGTACAATCAGTGATACCTCAGAGGTCACTGGTGGTTCATTAGTGATGAGGTCACTTCATGGGAACATAGTGATCTGAGGGACAACATGAGACATCCTGCTGCGGCCATACACTGCTCTGACAGACATTCTGGGATTCAAAAACAGACATCTCTCTCTAGGGACTCCAGCCGGGTCCTCTTTTCCCCAGCACATCCAGGCAGACAACGAAAAGGTCACCTTGTGTGTACAGGATGGGGAAAACAACGAACAGGACAGATCATCGTTCTTGGAAGGGAGTTTGAGGAATTTCACTGCTCTAGTTGTGTAGATGACGAATCTGTAATATACTACTTTAGTACAACCTACTTTACTAACCTTCCATTTGGACAACTCCTCTAGTACATACATAATGGAGAATCTATAACCCAGGGGAGTCAAACTCATTCCACGGAGGGCCTAATGTGTGCAGGTTTTTAGTGTTTCCATTCAAATAAGACCGCCCTTGCTGTCTCCACCTGGCCGGTTCCCCTCTCTCCAATGGGATTCTCTGCCTCAAACCCTATTACAGGGGCTGAGTCACTGGCTTACTGGTGCTCTTCCATGCCATCCCTAGGAGGGGTGCATCACTTGAGTGGGTTGAGTCACTGACGTGATCTTCCTGTCTGGGTTGGCGCCCCCCCTTGGGTGGTGCCGTGGGGGAGATCTTCGTGGGCTATACTCTGCCTTGTCTCAGGATGGTAAGTTGGTGCTTGAAGATATCCCTCTAGTGGTGTGGGGGCTGTGCTTTTGCAGCCATGTTCTGTTATAATCTCCACCCGGCACAGCCAGAAGAGGACTGGCCACCCCTCATAGCCTGGTTCCTCTCTAGGTTTCTTCCATGGTTCTGGCCTTTCTAGGGAGTTTTTCTGAGCCACCGTGCTTCTACACCTGCATTGCTTGCTGTTTGGGGTTTTAGGCTTGTTTTCTGTACAGCACTTGTGACATCAGCTGATGTAAGAAGGGCTTTATAAATACATTTGATTGATTGATTGACAACCAGGTGAGGGGAGTTATTTACTAATCAGTGACCTTAATTCCTCAATCAAGTACAAGGGTGGAGTGAAAACCAGCAGACACTGGGCCTCTGGTGAATGAGTTTGACGTCTCTAAACCCTTTAACTAAATAAATGAAAAGAGGTCTCCGCACACTTGATCAGATGCAAGTTTCAGTGCTTAATGTGCTGCGCTTTTAATGAACAACGACCTTCATCAGACCGGTTCTGACAAAGGTTGTCGTTGACCGAAAGCTTAGCACAGTCAGTAAGCCATTATTACGTACTGTACCTGACAGCCTCCACCATCCTGGCTGTGGCGTCTGCCAGTAGTTTAGCTGCAGCAAGTAGCTTCTTAGAGTTGTCAACATCCACTTCCACCTCAGCATCTGACCGCATGGCATTCACCAGGTCAGAGGTGGCCTGAGCCAGGACCCTGGCCTGACGAACCATCTCTCCTGAGAGGGGACAGAGGAGAGAAAGAGGGGGATGGGTAGAAGTAGAGGGGGTGGAGACGTGTGTGTGCGCGAGAGAGAGTCAGCGAGCAAGAGAGCGAGTCAGCAAGAGGAGAGAGAGAACCAGACAAAGTTAGGCTACTGTATGACTAAATCCTGCCAGTCCAAGGAGAATGAAGATGGGGTAGTTATTCTCTCTATTAAAGAACACATGGCTTTAAACTGCAGGCATCTGGCAGCCAGCATCGAGAACTCAAGCCAATCTGCCAACACTCCCCTGGGAGAGAGAATGAGTCTATTTCCAAAACATTTTTATACTCAACTAACTGAGGCTTTTATGTCAGGTGTGACTGGAACCCACATATTTGCTGTTGGCTGAAAGCCAGCATTCTTCAACTGGTTGGCCACAGTACAGAACAGAATGAGGTTCTATAGAGTAGMTGGCAGACACTTTCTATACACCAAKAGGCYTTAAATCTAAATATCAACAAACATTCATCAATTKAAACAATTAAATCAAGCTTTATTAAATCAAGCTTTATTAAATCAAGCATTTAATTCTATTSAGTTSTATTTAGCGACTTCATCACTACCACTACTAGGGAATCCCCTTCCCTCCTCACCTGCGTCTCCCATGGAGCTGAAGATGCTCTCTGTTACGGTCATGATGGTGTCGGTGGCCTGGTCGTAGCGACCAATGGGCTCGCCGTGGGAGCCGTAGTGGCATACATGCTCCAGCAGGTCCCCCAGGGCCTGACCGACAACACTGGCTGCAGCACTCACCTGCAGGATGTGTCTCAACTCAGTTTCAATTCAACTTTCAGTCAATTCAGGAAGTACACTGACAAACCCATTTCAATGTTCCTCAATGCTTCTATATGAGAAAATTGTACTGAAATTGAGATGGACTCCGCTCCAGATTGACCCCAACTCCGCTCACCTGCTTCAGCATCTCCCCGTCGACTGTGGCAGACAGACAGGCCTGGACACAGCCCTCCACTGAGCGGTCCACCAGCTTCCCTGCCTCAATCAGCTGCTCCTGGCACACTGGGGAGCTGATGGTGGGACTCACCACCTGCAGGGAGATGGAGAAAGTGAGCATGTGAGAGGGATATCGAGTTAGAGAGGGACAGGAAGGGCGAGAGCAGCTGCTCCTGGAACACCAGAGCACTGATGGTGAGAGTCTCCACCTGGAGAGGAAGGGATGATGGAGAAAAATGAGTGAAYGTGTTGAAAGAGAAACAAAGATGAAGTAAACAAATCATGTAAGATCAAAAACACTTCCGTTGAACATCTACGTGTATATTATTGAAGTTAGTAACTTTACCTGGGGTTCCTGAAGTGGAAGAATCATAGCTACTGTTGTTGAATTATCCACCGTAGCACTGCCACAAACCTTATACCTTCTCACATCATTCTCATCATGATGAAATGTCAGTGGGAGTGTGTGAAAGGTCTACAGTGTTGTACCTTGGCACAGGCGACCAGCTGGGAGGTGGAGAGGGCACACTGCGTGGCAGCAGCGATGACTCTGTTCTGTAGGACCGTGTCGTCTGCCACCTGGGCCACGTTCTTAGCCTTCAGCACCATCATGGCTGCCGCGTTGGCCACCGCCTTGGCCAGGTTCATCAGCACCTCCTGAAATCGYCATCACCATTATTCATGTCCATCCCTCTTAATAAATTCTAATAAGCAAAGGTTACGYTTGAAATTCAGATTGGGTGCAACWGCAGAATAATCCCTCTAAATGTGCTGAGTCTGAATCGCATGTGAAMGGTTGTAATGAGAAAAGTGAAAATAAACAGACTCTTACCTGGAACCTCTCGTCTGACTCGTTCTCTCCTATCTGAAGCAGCAGGTCTCCACTGGCCTGGCCTATACTGCCTGCTGCACTCAGCACTGTCTGACGGGGCTGAGGGAACAGGAAGTCAGAGTACAGCTATGGCACAAGGGTTAGCCCACGTGGGGTCTACGGTAGGTATACCTAAATTACAGCTGGCTCGGCATCTACGCTTAGCCCCAGAAAGTCGACACACCAGACTAGCWTAGATGAGCTACTGTATTTCTGAATCCACATCAGGGTATTTTCATATTGTCAAGACAGAATCTCCCCAAAACATTATTATCCCAACTAGCCTTGAAGAGAACATTGTGAACGTAGTGAACTGGGCCTGCAGGTGCAGGTCTATGTGAAATCCATTATTCAACATGGCAGTGATGAATCATTCACAACAGAATTATCCWCACCGGGCTTTGTTTTGTTCAACGTGAACAAAACACAGTAGCAAAGGAAGGGTGAATAGCTCAAATGGCCATATTTTGTTATGRTTCTGCCTGGCTGTCGGTCTCTGGCCGCCTGTCTCTGTTCAGACATGAGGGCAGGAATACAATAGACAGCCAACACATGACACACACACACTCCCTAAAAAAKGGAAATAGTAATCAAATTAAGCCTTGTAACTGGGAGGAGTGCCACCATATGAATACAGTAAGAGCTCAGTTGGTATTATTGAGGCCAGTGGTGCATTAGTGATAAGTACAGTATAAACACTTCCAATCAATCAGAGGTCAAACCTAACGCACTCTACAGCCTTCTGTTACCCTCTCTTTACAGGCAATACAACTGGGAAAAGATCAACTGTGATGTTTGTTCTGTTAMTAAAGASAATATAAAATGCCTTATATCAGGGACAATGGRACTTAATGAGAGGTCCAAGTAAGTCTATAACGTTGAATCATGTGTAGAAGCTAGCTCATGTGCTCTTCAGATACCACAGGTGTTGGGCTAAAGCATTGTTGGTATAGAACTCTGGCCACGGAAAGCCGCAGTAGGCCAATCTGCAGGCTTTTGTTTCAAGTGTGCTTGCTTTGCACTAAGCTGGAACAAACGCCGTAAACACTCTGGGCTCTCCTGGACCAGAGTTGAGGCAAGTTATCTGCCTCCGCCAGCCCTGTCTCACCTCTCCGGAGGCAGGTTCCACAGCCTTGAGCAGGTCAGAGACGGCCCCAGCAAGGTTCCTAGCGGCACCCATAAGGTCATTGCTCCCGCCCGTGTCGTCCTCTATAAGAGCAGCCAGTAGCTTCACACYTTTAGACATCTCTGTCAGGTTGGAGGAGATGGTGGTGATGGCACAGCCCACTGCAGTGTAGTCTGTGTCTGTCGGGTCGCCTATAAGATGGAGGGAGGAAGGAAGGGAGGGGAAGAGAGAGAGAGCAGAGAGAGACAGAAAGATAAAGAGAGCCAAGTTAACCATCTCAAGCCCTTCTGGCCTGTCCTCTGGGTACCTAACAGGGTGCAGTACAGTGAGCCAGTATGTGTCACAAACATGTACCCATGTTACACTCAGCCAGTCAACTCAGCATGTCACATTAGATCATTCTGTTTAGACATGAGGCTGCTGGTGGAAATGACCAGACGTTTAGATAAAAGGGGAAAAGGGTCAGGGACCGTATAAAGCATCTCAGAGCGCTGGTCCAGGATCAGGAACCCCGGTCCATGTCATCTTAATCACTATAYGATGGCCTAAAAGGCCAAACTGATCCTATATCAGCACTCTTCTCTGATTGCTACTGGACAACAGAGCAGGGAAGTCCCCTTATATTGAAACAGATGGTTGAAGCACCGACTGTCCCTTGGCTGGGTTCMGCATGGCACCAAACCAATGATATGAAGAATACTGCCAGCTCGCTTGGCCCACTAGCACACATTATAATGGATAACAGTTCATCATTACTGTAGATTTACATGTAATGAAAACCAGATCATTAATTTGAAAAATGTCAAGTGTGAATAATTTAAAACCGCAAGATATAAAAATGAAGAAAAACTGCTTGTAAAAATGTAAACTCAAAACCTTTTTACTGTCACTTCAACAGCACTGGAATATTCAGCTCTTCCATTGAACATGTCATTTCATGAGTCATCCCAAAGCCACGTACCAGCGGTGAGGTTGACCACAGAAGCTGTTCCTGCGGTGATGGCGTCCACCTGGGAGTGGATCTCATGTTTGGACTCATCCACCTTGTTCTGGATCCACACCTTGGACGCCTGGAGGAGAGAGATGGTACTGGTTCATCAGAATTAYTACATGAAGGTGGTACTTGGCAGCTAAAAGCTGAATTGCAGAACATACAAGTAAATAAGAACAATTAAACATCAGAAAGTCAGGATGGGAGTTGAAGGATGAATGGTGATCTAGGAGCTGAAGCAGGGAGAATGGCATTGAGGAAAGAGCACTAGGGTGAGCATAGACGTAGTTACATTTATTTTAAGGAGTGTTATGTACATACATTAAACATGCCATTAAGCATAAAAATCAAACGTCAGAAAATTACAATATAAAATGTAAAGATTTGGATCAGAAGCTTTAAGAGTATTAACAACTTAATTATAAGTTAATAGGGCATGAAATTAGCTGAGTGCTGTGTGTGCTTGTCCGTGTGTGACGGTCAGTATGCTGTTGTATGTCCACCTCACCATGTCCTGTCCCAGTGGAGACAAGTGTGTGTGTGTGTCTGTGTGTCCACACCATGTCCTGTCCCAGAGGAGGCAGGTTGTCCACCTCTCCCAGATCAGCCTGTGCCTGCTGTACTGCCTGCATACTGGTGTTGATGGTCCCCATCAGGGCCTGCTGGGCCGAGCTCTGGAGAGAATAAACACACAGACATGATCAATATCTACTAAACACGTATAGAGATATGAGAGAGAGAAACATATAAAAAGAGGATGTGCGAGAGAGATAGGGGGAGAGAGAGAGAAAGGTGGAGAGAGAAACAGAAAGAAGAGGGGGAGAAAGAGAAAGTGTGTGTGTGTGTGTGTGTGAGAGAGAACATGCAACATTGCATTCCTGCTCTCACCAGTGGTGGCATGTGTCCTCGGTGCATCTGTCCCATGATGACCTGTTGCTGTGCAGAAGGCATGGTGCCCATGCTGAGAGACTCTGCTCCTATAGAGCCAGACCTGATCACCCCTGGTAGAGCCACAGAACCATGCTCCACACGACCCACACGGTTAAACTGCTGCTGCAGGATCGTCGACCTGGAAACACGCAGATAAACAGACAGATTCTACATGAATTAACTATGATCTGTGCATGATTTTAGAAAAAACACATCTGTGATACTTAATATTCATCACATATTTATCGATAGCATTTCAGGCGTCACCTTTCCCATCCACAGGTGGTCCAACTATCGAAGGATGGTGGTGTCTGTTTGCCAGACTCTGTGTGTGTGTGTTTGTGTATGTGTGTGGTGCTAACAGGAACCATGGCCGACATCAAACCTTCATTGTGTTCTTCCAGGAACAAGACTGTTATTCTTCAGATGAAGCCTTCCAGGTTTGGTTTCCTGTGAGTTTGCAGAATTAATGCCTGTGTTTTCCCTTAGGCTCTCTATGCTATCCTCCACACTGACTGGCCCAGATAAAGGAACAACACAAGGTCTGCGTCTCAAATGGCACCCTATTCCCTAATCAGTGTGCTACTTTTGATCAGGGCACATAGGGYTCTGGYCAAAAGTAATGCACTACATAGGGAGCCATTTGGGACACTACCAAGGCCAATATTCCCTCAGTACAGGAAAGGAAACATCAATTGAGACTAGACAGGAAAACAGCTTACGTTATTTAACGACAGCTCTATGTAGATAAAGGGACTAATACGCGTGTAATTAGGGAAGTCCAGATAAAAATGTTGTTTATCCGGACGGAGAGAACAGAGGAACTCCAACAGAGGAAGTTGATCCTAAGGGACAATACTATCCTCACTGAGGGGAAGTGTTCATGAGTACAGGCAGGTGTATTTATGAGATCTATACATTATAGCTGGAACATAAAAATGGGACTGAAGCCATGTTGGCTTCATTAGCCACTGAACGGAAGAAAACAGACAAAAACAGACGAGACTACYTGGACCTCTCCAATAATAAACACTCTTTTTCATTTTGAAATGTTTTCTGTTGCATGCCCTAATGAACACAACCCTGGTCTGTAGGACACTACTATTGTGTGTTACTGAGCATTATATAACAGTTCACATACTTCTTTGGGGAGACGGATTCTTCCAGCATGGTGGATTCTTCATCTCCTTCTAAACCAAAACGGTCTTTACTTTGCTTCTACAGAGACAGAGAGAAAGAGAGAAATTCCCAAAGTGACATTTGGATCACAAAGGTGACAATGGCTATTCTATCTCTAAAAGGCAACACATATTGTGATTGGCAGGTAAGTTTAGGCATAACTATTTGGACATGCATGGGAGTATTGATGTTTTCTAGAAGCAGTGTCCCTCACTTTAACAAGTCGATAATCAATAATCAAGGAAGATGTAGCTACGATGGGAAAGGGTTTTCCACACTCACCTTTTTGAGGATGATGTCGATGTATCCAGCGATGAGCTGAGAGATTTGTTCTCCCTCAGTGGTCTGGACTGAGTAGTAGCTCTCCTGGTACTCCCCAAAATCCTACAGCAGAGGTCCATACACATACAGCATTTATACTGGACTATTACAAAATCCTACAGCAGAGGTCCATACACATACAGCATTTATAAAAATGCTATATGTGGTATGGACCTCTGCTGTAGGATTTTGTAATAGTCCAGATAAAATGCTATATGTGGTATGGACCTCTGCTGTAGGATTTTGTAATAGTCCAGTATAAATGCTATATGTGGTATGGATCCTGCTGTAGGATTTTGTAATAGTCCAGTATAAAATGCTATATGTGGTATGGACCTCTGCTGTAGGATTTTGTAATAGTCCAGTATAAAATGCTATATGTGGTATGGACCTCTGCTGTAGGATTTTGTAATAGTCCAGTATAAAATGCTATATGTGGTATGGACCTCTGCGTAGGATTTTGTAATAGTCCAGTATAAATGCTATATGTGGTATGGACCTCTGCTGTAGGATTTTGTAATAGTCCAGTATAAAATGCTATATGTGGTATGGACCTCTGCTGTAGGATTTTGTAATAGTCCAGTATAAAATGCTATATGTGGTATGGACCTCTGCTGTAGGATTTTGTAATAGTCCAGTATAAAATGCTATATGTGGTATGGACCTCTGCTGTAGGATTTTGTAATAGTCCAGTATAAAATGCTATATGTGGTATGGACCTCTGCTGTAGGATTTTGTAATAGTCAGTATAAATGCTATATGTGGTATGGACCTCTGCTGTAGGATTTGTAATAGTCCAGTATAAATGCTATATGTGGTATGGACCTCTGCTGTAGGATTTTGTAAT
>NW_019944349.1:15567-43884 GCF_002910315.2 Salvelinus sp. IW2-2015 | reverse complement strand
ATACTGGACTATTACAAAATCCTACAGCAGAGGTCCATACCACATATAGCATTTTATACTGGACTATTACAAAAGCCTACAACAGACAGACAAACAGAGGATGATGCCAAATCCTACACATCCCTACCAGAAACAAACACACACTGCTTCATACCAAATCCTACAACAGTCAAACACAGGCCAGCAACGCCAAATGCTGCATCTCACACTGGAATAACACGCAGAGGTTCATGACAAATGCTCCAGCTAATGGCAAACTGTATACAGCATCTCTTACTGGAATAATATTCAGAGCAAGATCCCAACCACTGCAGTGGCTTCACTTGTCATTTGTTTACATAGAGGACTTGGCTCAGTGTGTGGGGATTAATGTGAACGTATGGAATAAGTTTGTTATAACAGACGCCAGACATTATACTGCTGGAGCCTAGACCAGATCAAACTGTTAGCAGGCTGTAGCCACTGTCAGATTAAACCAATTACAGTTATTGTCGTATAAAAGGCACACTTTGCATGGAAGAAACTGTGTGGGGAAAGAAGAAAATCACTTCGGACGTTAAATATCAGGAGACATTCCATAGAATATCCTTCTATATTTCTTAGTCATATTTCTGGACATCATCTTTTAGAATATGAAACTGATCTGACCCTGCCAACAGGGGTTTGAAAATGGATGAAAGGATCTCCACAAAGGAATACGCATGATTGGTTGAATAAAATTMTATGAATATATTTAAAAGCATTCACCAAATGGTACAGCTTAACTTCAACAGCTTCCTCAGTATCAAGGTACAGAGGCTGCATGCCAAATGGCACCCTATTCCCTCCGGTCARARGTAGAGCACTTTAAAGGGAATATGGTTCTATTTGGGACACAGAGGGAACATTCCTGAACTGTACCAACACAGAGAGGATTAATTCAATTGAGTGTTGGTAAAGACTGCATGTCTACAAAAAGAGATCTTCTAGATTAGGCATTTCTTTAGTCACTGACTCTTAGTAAAGTCACAAAGGGCAGTCATTGGCAGGCAAGACAAAGGGGGTTTGTTCAATAAATTAAGTTAAACAATTGAATGAGTGAAGAGAAGAGTCTTCATACTAATTGTTTATGAGAAGAGAAACATTCAGATGAACATTTAATTTACTAAGAGTCAATCTATGTGTAATCTACCTAAGAAATAGAGCACAAAGGACATACATGTYAGAGAGCAGATAATGGATTGGTGTTTGCATATAAAATATACAAGAGGTCTCTGTGGACACTGTCAGTCTTCTAGTGGACTATAGGAAGTGGAGGCGGCAGCACTGAGGAAGGGAGTCTTACCAGACACACACACACACACACACACACACACACGCTGGGGTTCTCACCAGGGTGAAGCTCTTGGGCGAGGCGGCCCATCTCTTTACAGTGGTGAGGGGCCACTCCTGCACCACGTCTTTGGTCTTCTCCTCCACCCTCATCACTGACTCTTTGGTTATCCCCAACAGCCTGGGAACCAGCTTATTCTTACTCTTCATCTTCTCCTGTGAAACAGTGTGACAGAACAATGGGAAATATTAAGCAACAAAAGCCTATTGGAGAATGATGAAGAATAAGCAACAAAAACGTATTTGGGGAACAATGGGAGAATAAGCAACAACTAACACTCAGAGAACAGTGGAAAATACRCAACAAATTCATACTATTCATCTTCTAATACAATTACAAACAGTCAATAGAAAACAATGGAAAATAAAAAGCAACAAAGCTTCATTAGAGAACAGAGTGAAATAAGCATCCAAAACCTCATTAAACTTCATATTTACATGAACGGTTAAGATTGTCCTTAATGTGTCTAATCCATCAAGAATCATGGACTGCCTTTCACTCACACTTTCCTAAAATAGAAATGGCGTCCTTCTCCCTCTATCTCATGTGGCTTTTCTGACTGATCAGAGAGAGAGAGAGGAGAGATGATTGGGAGTGACACAGGGACAGAGGTGAAGAGTGTTTAAGAGTTGCTCAACACTGCCTTGCTGGTGGAGTGGGTCTCTATGGGCTCTGGAGGGGTGAGGGCCRGGGGGGGCAGGGGRASTGGAGGGGTCAGGACCGGGGGGCTGGGGTTAACAGGGGAACTGGAGGGGTGAGGGCCACAGGCCTGGGGTTAACAGGGGAACTGGAGGGGTCAGGCCCGGGGGGCCAGGGTAACTGGAGGGTCAGGACCAGGGGGCTGGGGTTAACAGGGGAACTGGAGGGGTGATGGGGTTAACAGGGGAACTGGAGGGGTGATGGGCGGGGGGGACCAGGGGAGCTGGAGGGGTGAGGGCCAGGGAGACCAGGGGAGCTGGAGGGGTGAGGGCCAGGAGAGGCCCCTCCTATCTCCCTGTGGAGTCTGCAGTAAAAGGACAGACCCTGCCTGGCAGAGGTGCAGCCAGAAGCCACTAGTTAACTCTCCAGGTGCTCGCTCTCTGTCTCCCTCCCTCGCGCTCTCTCCCTGCTCACAGGGAAGTAATCATTACACCACACTCCAGTGCACAGGCTGCARGCACACAGTTGGTCACTTTCCAGGAACACAATGAACCTCACAGAGGTGATGATGATGGGAGTAAGTTAGTGTTCACTGCTTTGCTACAGTTCTACCACCTTAACCAGAGCCATTTAAATCCATCAACTACGACTCCTTTGTCTTGATATTACCWTCTCATATACCACTGTGGGATGTGTTTGAATCAAAAGGTTTATTGTTCATCACTTCTACGYATTGCTTGAACTCCTACTCGAAMGTCTATATCCAGATATGAAGCATTTGTAAGAAATGTGTCTAACMCTTTTGTTTAGCTCATATCTACATAAGATTAATGGGTGTGCCAAAACGTGCAATATTTCCTCAGTCTAATTCATTCAAATCATTACCACACTGCCTTGTGTTGCTCTGCCATATCTTAACTAGGAAAGTGTGACTCCGGAGTCAGAATAATGATGTCAGTTTTTCTAGCCTGGTACTAGATCTTATTTGTACAGTACTAGCCAACTCCTATGGTTGTTGCTGGCAAGACTGCACAAATAGATCTGGGACCAGGCTAGGAAACGTGTAGTTTTGTAGAAGCCAGATGAGAATATTTCAGTCATCTGGTTGGTCTTAAACCTAATGCTCAGGTGGGATTGGATTCTGTCCACTCCAAAGAGAAGACATTCCTCTGATATGAAAGAGTGCAACGAGGCCTTAGTGTTGCAACAACAAGCTACTGATATTCAGCTGTAACCCACTCATTTCTGCACCTGCTAGTGCTTCACACACAAACACACACACAATCTTACCTTCACCAGGAAGAAAGACACTCCGTATGTCCTTAGGGACCTGGCTAGCTTCACGTACTTTACTTTAGCTTCTATCTCTGTCATCTCACCACAGTTCTTGTGGTCCTGTGAGTTTGAAAATAGAATAGAATATATTAAAGCAGTAAGGCACGATGGGGTGCTCTGCGTTGTGTAGTGCATAAGAACAGCCCTTAGCCGTGGTATATTAGCCATATACCCAGAGGTGCCTTATTGCCATTATAAACTGGCTACAAACATAAAGAACAGTAAAAATACATGTTTTGTCATACCTGCGGTATACGGTCTCATATACCATGGCTTTCAGCCAATCAGCATTCAGTGCTTGAACCACCAGGGTTATACTTTTATTTAGACTATCAGCAGTTGTATGGGACTAAGAAGTTGACAGAATAGGAACCAAAAGCTATAAATAATTAATTCAGATACAAGCAATTTAATTGAAGATAAAATGGCAATATTGAATTTTTTTATTTAACCTTTATTTAACTAGGCAAGTCAGTTAAGATCAAATTCTTATTTACAATGACGGCCTAGGAACAGTGGGTTAATTTCCTTGTTCAGGGGCAGAATGACAGATTCGATCTAGCAACCTTTTGGTTACTGTCCCAATGCTCTAACCACTAGGCTACCTGCCGCCCCAATATCTACTTCTATAAGATTTATAAACAAACTGGACCAACCTGAAAGATTTTCTTTTCATTCCCTCGCTGCTTGATATATTCTTTAGGTAGAAACTCCTTGAGGCTAAAATAGATTACAGGTAGGTTGAGAGCTCATACAGGTTGAGAGTTCATACATAAAACCATGAAAAGTCTGCTGGTTTAAAACAACAAAACCCCATTTAATATGGTGAGTATTTGTATTATGAAAACAAATAACAGATTTCTATCAGTACCCTGAAGTAATACATTCCTTCCAGCAATATGTCTTCATTGTATTGAATAGCATCACCTTCATGATAAAAATCATCATCACCATGTTCATCATCATCATCATCCTTCCCCTGATTCAGAGGGGTTGGGTTAAAGGCGGAAGACACATTTCAGTTGAATGCATTGTTGTACAACTGACTAGGTATCCCACTTTCCCTTCACCTTATGTAAAGTTAAAGTAGTCTTCAGAAGGAAGTGAAGCTTACTCTAGGAATCCAGGTTTGTGTTTGTGTTCTATGTGCGGTCCAAACTGGATCTGAGCCTGAATCCCTGCAAACTCACAGGCCTTGTCGAAGGACACAGGGTGAGAACTATTTAGGATGTCATCTCGTGCCTGGGAGAGAGATAAACACACAMACATTTAATATAATCACCGTCATAAGAGACGCGCCACTCAAAGTTCTCCAAGGATGTTTTAATTCTGGAATGGTAAGAGATGAAGATGAAACCCATTATATCACTAGTAATATGGAGCGGCTGACTCCATTTTCTTTACATTCTTGACTGGGAAACAATTCACTTCCTGAAATGATGGAACTGAACCCAACCATGGTGACCTATCAAAACAAAGTACCTCTAATTACCTAGTACCTCTAATCACCTCATCTCAACCCTGATCCCTTAATGTTGTACAGCCCATCAGCCTGATCGAGACAACTCTCATACAGAGAATAATGAGCCCAGAACAGAGAGCCTGCTGAGTCTCATATACCTACTTATTGAACCAGATCCTTTATCTGGCTGAACCATCTCTCACAGCCATTTACACACACTACAACAACAGGTAATTACACACAGACAGCACAACATGASTAGCAATGGAAGTGGTGCTTTAGTCCTTTTGAGGAAGAGCAGAGGTCAGAGGAGAGGTGTGTTAAAGACTAGGCAGGACCCCTGGGACCATGTCACACAGAAGAGGACACTGTCAGCAGACAAGGGAATAGGGTCCCAGTCCCACCATGACTTGACAATGACACAAATTCAATATGCCAGCTGCATACATCAAAATACAATACATCGCAAATGCACTGACTGAAATGATTTAGAGATGCAGGAAAATATACATGCGTGCACACACACACCTTGAGGCAGTAATCATTGTGGTGGTGATAATGAGACACCAGAGTGTGAAGCACCAGCTCTGGCTGTGTGTGTTCAATTTTTATTATAAAAGGCCAAAAAAATGGAATAACAGATGTTCTCTATCCATCAACATTCATCCATTACAGCATGTTTCTGGTGAAGAGCTTAATTGCTGACTACTATGCAGGACAAGCACAACAGAGGAGAAGGCATGAGAGAGGAAAAAGGTAAGGAGAGGGGCGGGAGAGAGTGAGGGAGAGTGAAAGAGTTATTGAGGAGGGAAGGATGAAAAGAGAGAGAGTAAGAAAGAGTAGGAGAGAGGGAAGAGGAAAGGACAGACGTGTTAAAAGCAGTAGGAGAGGAGAGACCGCGGTGAGGGTCAGACCTGGACGTAGAGCAGGTTGAGCTGGACCGGGTCTCGTGARTCCACGTTCTGGTCTGAGTAGAAGAACTTCCTCCTGAGCAGAAGAGTTTCGGTCTCCTCCACCCCCTGCTCACGGAACGTTCTGCTGTGGTCAAGCCAGTTCACTGAACACACACACACACATTGATATTAACTCGTGAATGCACAGATTCTGACCTTCTCAATAAACTTAAAAATCTAACCATAATTCTCTCCATTATAGTCAACCCTCTCCATTATAGTCAACCCATGTGTTGACTCAATATTTTGTAAAACCAAAATCCATGTTGGCGTCAGTGTTCCCCTGAARGGGGGTAGTGATAATGTCAATAGTGGTGTAAAGCTGCCCATCAGTTTGATGGATGTGCCAATATCTAGAGGCTGGAGAGGAGCTGTCTTGTACATGGCATGTATGACTGAACACTTCACAGCAGGCCAAGACAGACATCCATTGCCTACAGCACATGAGAAATGGACACTACCGCCCAGGAAAAAAGGAGGAAAATACAATTTGATGTGCGATAACAGTATCAAACTCAAATCACTATTAAAATAATACCTTAACCAAAAATGTCTGTCAAATCAATAACCGGCAAATAATGTTGCTTCTGTCCAAACTCTTATGAAACACGCAGATGTATCAAAATCTATTTTCAGAACAGACAGAGCAATACCTTCAAGGATAGCAGATGCAAGTTAGCTAACTAAATAATCCTGTTATTGCTAACTTTATTCAAAACATATTTGGCTCAAATGATCAACTTGGTTGAATTATTTAAAAAATGACCATAAGGGAAATTTAATTGGCTTCAGCATCGACATGTTCCCAGAACTAGTGGCAATTTGAAGAGATGGCAGGTAGCCTCGTGGTTAAGAGCGTTGGTCAGTAACCGAAAGTTCACTGGTTTGAATCCCCAAGCTGACAAGGTGAACATTCTGTTGATGTGCCCTTGAGCAAGGCACTTAACCCCAATTGCTCTGGATAAGAGCGTCTGCTAGAGATGTTTGGCCTCAACTGAGGCCCTATGGTTCACAAGGAGTTAAAAATAATAAGTMAAGTTGGCCTAAACTCACAGTCGTCGTCTGTGTGAAGCTTAGCTTTGAGTTTCTCCATCTTCCTCTCGTCTCGGAGCAGRGTCCTGTCTTTCTTCAGGGTGCCCRKCCCATCCTCCTTCTTCTCCTCCATTACCTCCTGGATCAGAGAGTACTCCTCGTAGTTGGTGATTCCTGAAATCACAGGGAAACGCTTTCAGACACAACCTCAAACCACTGGCTCTCCTTTGACAGGTGTTAAAACAAATCATGTAATCCAGGTGTCACGCCCTGACCTTAGTTATCTTTGTTTTCTTTATTATTTTGGTTAGGTCAGGGTGTGACGAGGGTCGTATGTGTGTTTTTGTCTTGTCTAGGGTTTTTTGTATGTCTAGGTGTGTGTGTCTAGTCTAGACATATGTAGGTCTATGGTGGCCTAGATTGGTTCCCAATCAGAGGCAGCTGTTTATCRTTGTCTCTGATTGGGGATCCTATTTAGGTYGCCATTTTCCAGTTTGGTTTGTGGGTTATTGTCTATGTGAAGTTGCATGTCTGCACTCATTGTTTATAGCGTTCACGTTCATTTTGTTAGTTTGTTTAGTGTTCTTCATATTTATTCGTCTTACATTAAAAGTATGTATTCACATCACGCTGCGCTTTGGTCTCCTCACTACGACGTTCGTGACACAATGTTAATTGTTAAGGGGAATTAATTGTGGTACAAAAGGAAGCAGACTTACATTCTACTGCATATCATCACTTTGAGACAACCTCAACTCACTAGCTTTCCTATGAGAGGTGTTTTTACAAATAATAACCTATTCTACTGCATATCGTCACTAGCAGCTCTCCCACTGTTTTGGAGTCGTCCACCATGATGGTTTTCACAGCTCCATCCAGCATCTTGATCTTCAATGGCCTCTGTTTCTTCTTATAATCAAGGATATCCTGAGAAGGAGGGAGAGAAAAAGATAAACTGTGAATGTGGCGAAAAGTAGAGCGATCAAACATTTAGCCAGTCGAAGGAGAGAAGGATGAATGGAGGGCAGAAAATCTAATTTAACGGTTGCCTATTCCATCCCCACAACTCTCTCATTTCTCACACACAGCAATATGAAAAAGATTTTCCTCTGAACTACATACTCTGTCATTCCAACAGGCCTGGTACTTCACCCTGCATTAAACACACAGCACTTGTCTAGAGGAAATACCAATGGAAAACACATCCTATGAACACGTTTGGTGTGTGTGATCTTTGAGGACCGACTTCAATCAAGAATAGTGTCAGTGTGTGTGTGTGTGTGTGTGTGTGTGTGTTACAGTATGTGATTCTCATACTTTAAATACTTTCTCCATGGCAACAACTACAAAGAACCCTCGCTACAGTAGAGAACCCTCGCTACAGTAGAGAACCCTCGCTACAGTAGAGAACCCTCGCTACAGTAGAGAACCCTCGCTACAGTATAGGACTGGTCAGATTACTAAGGGTTACTGTAGGTATGCTTTAGGTAGGTTTTTACCCCATTCCGCAGCATGTAATAATCCAGAGTTCTTCCTGACTCCAGCCAGATKCCTTTCCTGGGGTCCTCATCAGAAAGGAACAGGCCGTAGTCTGAGGCTGGAAGACAATAGGAATAGAAGTTACCATTAGCAATAGGATGAATGATGCATTTCTAAGCTCTTGTTTCTAGTGTTGAGAGGCAGGTACCATTCTAATTCTTCCAAAGTGCATCCTCCCTTCCTTGAAGTAATCAGTGCTAAGACATGACTGGACAGATGAAAGCCACGTGGTGCCCTTGCTTTCACCTGTTAAGGAAGGATGCTCTATTAAGGAACTTGAACGTGGCCTCAGTCGCTTGTATGTCTGTGTCTTGTACCTTGTCCAGTCTGGGCTTCGGGAACCCTCTCTCTGATGATTCTGCAGGCGTCGTAGACGGCCGTGGACGGCTCAAACTGCATGGTCTTCACCAGGTTGCACTGGCGGACACAGATCTTCAGGGACAGGGCCACCATCTTGGCGGGCGGTGTGGGGGGTACGTCTACACCTGCGGAGAATGGAGGGTGAGATCAGTATAAGATGTGGATGAGAACAAAGGAAATACAACTACTTAGATATTTTCCATGAAGCCAAGACACAGACGTGACCATACCGCACCGCATTAGTAATATTTCACAGAATTCATTCTTGTGAGTTAGAGCCGATGACAAATTCACAAGTTTTCAAATACAGTCCATCTGTTGTCTGGGGAAAAACGAAGGGGGTCAAAACTGAAGTCATGTCTGTATCTGGATTTAAACAACGTGAGAAGAACACTGCCATCTGTCTGTCTCACTGAGCGGGCAGACTGGGCAGCCACTCAGACAACCTGAAACTCAATTTATCTGTAACCCAGACAGACAGAAATAAGCCATGTGCCACTCGGAGACGACTGAGAGAACATATCCTGCATATTACTCTGACAAGGAGAAATAACTGCACCTGGTTGATACACACTCAGAGGGTGCAAGTCTAATCAGTCTATATACCTAGACATATACCTACAACCATTTCACTACACCTGCAATCACATCTGCTAAAATAATGTATGTGACAAATCAAATTTGATTTGACAGCGTAAGGGGAGGATTTCCTACCTAATATACAACCTGCCGGACTGACCAGAACAACCTGCTCAAGTTAGGAAATCACTCGCCAACAATCTATAGGACTAGGGCTGTTACGGTGTCCATATTACCGCCACACCGTGGTCACGAGTCATGAAGGAAGTAAAATTCCACATGACCGTTTAGTTACGGTAATTAGGCTTCTCCAAGCTCTGATGCTGCGGATGGTCATTAATAGCCTACCTAACTTGCTAACTGCCTGGTACTCTGCACTCTACTGTCCTTCTAATCACTTTGACAATGCAAATGTGATTGAAAATCAAATCAAACACTTCATGAGCTCATGTTGCACAACATATATTATTTAGTATATCTAAAGACAAGAATAAATCAAGAATAGTCTGATGGATGACAACATTAGCTTGTGAATTATATATTATCATTTGTGAATGATGCCCAGCATAAGGCAAGAAACAATGCATTGTTTTGGCTACTTAAAAAAAAAATCATAGTGGCACACCTCATTTAGCCTAGCCCATAGGCTTATATGTTTTGATAAGGTTTGTATTACAACTAAAGTGGATAAATAACTTCTTAAAATTAAGCACATTAAACCGCTTTACAAGGGGCGTAGAGCCTAACTCGCAAATAAAACAATAAAAATCTAATTTTATTTGTCACACACATGGTCAGCAGATGTTAATGTGAGTGTAGCGAAATGCTTGTGCTTCTAGTTCCGACAGTGCAGTAATATCTAACAAGTTCTCTAATAAATTCACAACAACTACCTAATACACACAAGTGTAAAGAGATGGAATAAGAACATGTACATATAAATATATGGATGAGCGATGGCTGTGCGGCATAGAGATGCAATAGACGGTATGAAATACAGTATATACATATGAGATGAGTAATGTAGGATATGTAAACATTATTAAAGTGGCATCATTTAAAGTGACTAGTGATACCTTTATTAAATCCATTTATTAAAGTGGCCAGTGACTTGTGTCTGTATGTTGGCAGCAGCCTCTATGTTAGTGATGGCTGTTTAACAGTCTGATGGCCTGTAGATAGAAGCTGGTGATTTAATTTATTTATATATATATAGCTATACAACCACTAGCATCAACAAAAACTTTTACGCAATGAGGCTGTTTTACATAAGCGGGAATGTTCCATTAGCGGGAAAACACCATTATCAAAAGTGACCGCAAATGCGATTATGCATGTAATGCTTGTTATTAAAAAGGTGCATTTTTATATATAAAAGCAATAATCAGCGAGTGAGTCAAGTTTGGGGATGATAATTTTCACAATAAAAATGCACCTTTTTAATAACAAGCATTACATGCAGAATCGCATTTGCGGTCACTTTTGATAATGGTGTTTTCCCGCTAATGGAACATTCACGCTTACGTAAAACAGCCTCATTGCGTAAAAGTTTTTGTTGATGCTAGTGGCTGTATTCATTTGATATCTAATCGCATCCCACAACTGTCCCAGAGTATGTTTGGAATATTTATTTCCTCACACAGAATAGGTCAACTTTTGTACTATGGGGGATAGTAGATTGACATAGGCTAGTGCTTTTACTGTTCGTTAAGCCTACTCATCTTGTTGGCTGACGAAAAGTAAATGTGGACAGTTCTTCCAATATGCACCTCGGCATGTGTCTGTCTTCATTTGTAGCCTGTGAGAAAGACCCAATCACATGATGGATAGCCATTTGAGTGAGAGGTGCTTGGAGGATGCAGCACTCAGGGAGAAGGGAATTATCATTATTTTATTCAGCACAAGGGCACTGGCCGCAAAAGGCACAGATTATTTTAGGGGGCATTACGGCCACACAAAGGGGATGATGCCGGGAAATTCGAGGCATTATCAACTGCTTGTCCAATTGTGAATGAGAGACTGATGAAGTGTGTACAGCCTGCGCATAAAACAAAGCAAAGCTCATGCCTTTCATGCAACTTTTTTCAAATCACGATTAGAGTCGCATCAGGCAGTCTTACAATGTATTACAAATCTAAACATATAGCCCAACGTTTGAAGAACTAAAGTTACATGTATAACTAAATTAAGCATATAGGAGTACCTATTTCTTTGTTAACCGCTCAACACAGAATTCACACTCCCTCAAATCCTTTGGAGAAAATATAATTTATATTTTGTTCAGCTTTGTTCAATTGTATTCTTCATACTATAAAATAATCTAAAATAATGCCACAGAATTCTAAGCAAATCTTGTCTGCTAAATGAACTAGTGTAGCCCATAGCCATATGGCATAGCCAGGACCTAACATAAAGACAACTCAGAGTACACTATCCTGTTCTTCTGAAATAGACTACATTTTCTTCATATCATGTTTCTTTAGAGCCGTCTAAAATTAATAATGTATTTATTGTGAAGGTGTAGGCTATATTACATGGTTTTATTAGACTTTTTATAGAYGTTACAAAGTTCTGCATCAGATGCTTGTATTGAAGCCAAGTGACGCTAAATTTGTTTATGTTAATTAATGGTCAATTACCGTGAGACCGGTAGTTATTTGCTTGACAATCACCGGCTGATTACATTTTGATTACACTTTACCAATACTGAAACATGCATGAGAGCACCAGCTGTTCCGGAAGACTGTGAGATCACGCTCTCCGCAGCCGATGTGAGTGAGACCTTTAAACAGGTCAAGATTCACAAGGCCAGACGGATTACCAGGACGTGTACTGCAAGCATGCGCTGACCAACTGGCAAGTGTCTTCACTGACATTTTCAACCTCTCCCTGTCCGAGTCTGTAATAACAAAATGTTTTAAGCAGACCACCAGTGCCTGTGCCCAAGAACACTAAGGTAACCTGCCTAAATGACTACTGACCMGTAGCACTCACGTCTGTAGCCATGAAGTGCTTTGAAAGGCTGGTCATGGCTCACATCAACACCATTATCCCAGAAACCCTAGACCCACTCCAATTTGCATAAAGCACCAACAGATCCATATATGATGCAATCTCTATTGCACTCCATACTGCCCTTTCCCACCCGGACAAAAGGAACACCTATGTGAGAATGCTATTCATTGACCACAGCTCGGCGTTCAACACCATAATGCCCTCAAAGCTCATCAATAAGCTAAAGACCCTGGGACTAAACACCTCCCTGTAACGCTCGTCTTCTTCCTCTTCTGAGGAGGAATAGTAGGAAGGATCGGAGGACCAATGTGCAGCGTGGTGAGAATTAATTTTAATAAGAATACTTAAACAACAAACAAAACAATAAAGTGAACGAACGAACGAAAACGTAACAGTCCCGTATAGTGAACACGAACACAGGAATAATCCCCCACAACGACAAAACAGGCTACCTAAATATGGCTCCCAATCAGAGACAACGACTAACACCTGCCTCTGATTGAGAACCATATCAGGCCAAACACATAGAAACAGACAAACTAGACATACAACATAGAATGCCCACTCATATCACACCCTGACCAAACAAAACATAGAAACATACAACGCAAACTATGGTCAGGGCGTGAGGCGCTCCTCAGTCCATTGGGGCCTTTTATTAGRGTTCCCAGTCCAAGGTCGGCGGCGAGGGTCGCCGCTCTAAAGAGGCCACTGAAGCGGGCAATGACTATGGTGGAGTGGGGTCCACGTCCCGCGCCAGAGCCACCACCGCGGACAGATGCCCACCCAGACCCTCCCCTATAGGTTTAGGCGGCGCTGGACAGGCGGGAGCACCTGGAGGAAGGAAACGGAGAGACAGCCTGGTACGTGGAGGAGGCACCGGATAGACCGGACCGTGGAGGCTCACTGGAGGTCTCGAGCACCGAACCTGCCCAACCCTACTTGGCTGAATGCTCCCTGTAGCCAGGCCAGTGGGCTGTGCTGGCGAACCGGGGACACCATGCGTAGGGCTGGTGCCATGTACCCCGGCCCGAGGAGACGCACTGGAGACCAGATGCGTTGAGCCGGCTTCATGGCACCTGGCTCGATGCCCACTCTAGCCCGGCCGATACGAGGCGCTGCTATGTAACGCACCGGGCTATGCCTGCACACCGGCGACACCGTGCGCATGTCCACATAACACGGTGCCTGCCCGGTCCCTCTCTCTCCACGGTAAGCACGGGGAGTTGGCTCAGGTCTCCTACCCGACTTAGCCACACTCCCCGTGTACCCCCCCCATGACATTTTTGGGGCTGCCTCTCGGGCTTCCAACCGCGCTGCCGTGCTGCCTCCTCATACCACCGCCGCTTAGCTTTCGCTGCCTCCAGCTCTGCTTTGGGGCGGTGATATTCTCCAGCCTGAGCCCAGGGTCCTTCTCCGTTCAAAATCTCCTCCCATGTCCAGGAGTCTTGAGATTACGAACGCTGCTGCTGCTGCCGCCCGTTACCACGCTGCTTGGTCCTTTGGTGGTGGGTGATTCTGTAACGCTCGTCTTCTTCCTCTTCTGAGGAGGAATAGTAGGAAGGATCGGAGGACCAATGTGCAGCGTGGTGAGTATTCATTTTAATAAGAATACTTAAACAACGAACAAAACAAAGTGAACGAACGAAAATGTAACAGTCCCGTATAGTGAACACGAACACAGGAACACAGGAACAATCACCCACAACCCACAAAGACAAAACAGGCTACCTAAATATGGCTCCCAATCAGAGACAACGACTAACACCTGCCTCTGATTGAGAACCATATAGAAACAGACAAACTAGACATACAACATAGAATGTCCACTCATATCACACCCTGACCAAACAAAACATTGAAACATACAACGCAAACTATGGTCAGGGCGTGACACTCCCTCTGCAACTGGATCCTGTACTTCCTGACGGGCCGCCCCCAGATGGTAAGGGTAGGTAACACATCCGCCACGTTGATCCTCAACACAAGGGCCCCTCAGGGGTGCGTGCTCAGTCCCCTCCTGTACTCCCTGTTCACTCATGACTGCACGGCCAGGCACAACTCCAACACCATCATTAAATTTGCTGATGACACAACAGTGGTAGGCCTGATCACCAACAATAAGACAGCCTATAGGGAGGAGGTCAGAGACCTGGCCGTGTGTTGCCAGGACAACAACCTCTCCCTTAACGTGATCAAGACAAAGGAGATGATTGTGGACTACAAGAAAAAGAGGACTGAGCATGCCCCCCATTCTCATCGATGGGGCTGCAGTGGAACAGGTTGGCCCCAGTGATGTATTGGGCCRTTTGCACTACCCTCTGTAGTGCCTCGCAGTCGGAGGCCKMGCAGTTGCCATACCAGGCAGTGATGCATCCAGTCAGGATGCTCTCGATGGTGCAGCTGTAGAACCTTTTGAGAGCATCCTGACTGGATGCATCACTGCCTTTCAAGTTTTCATAACACATCGGTAATCGGTATTTTTGGACACTCCACGAGGAGACTGCGTGGCAGGCTGACTACCTGTTATGTGAGTGCAGCAAGGAGCCAAGGTAAGGTGCTAGCTAGCATTAAACTTATCTTATAAAAAACAATCAATCTTAACATAATCACTAGTTAACTACACATGGTTGATGATATTACTAGTTTATCTAGCTTGTCCTGCGTTGCATATAATCGATGCGGTGCCTGTTAATTTATCATTGAATCACAGCCTACTTCGCCAAACGGGTGATTTAACAAGCGCATTCGCGAAAAAAAGCACTGTCGTTGCACCAGTGCACCTAACCATAAACATCGATGCCTTTCTTAAAATCAATACACAAGTATACATTTTTAAACCTGCATACTTAGTTAATATTGCCTGCTATCATGAATTTCTTTTAACTAGGGAAATTGTGTCACTTTTCTTGCGTTCTGTGCAAGCAGAGTCAGGGTACATACAGCATTTTGTGCAGCCTGGCTCGTTGCGAACTGTGTGAAGACCATTTCTTCCTAACAAACACCGTAATTAATTTGCCAGAATTTTACATAATTATGACATAACATTGAAGGTTGTGCAAAGTAACAGCAATATATAGACTTATGGATGCCACCCGTTAGATAAAATACGGAACGGTTCCGTATTTCACTGAAAGAATAAACGTTTTGTTTTAGAAATGATAGTTTCCGGATTTGACCATATTAATGACCTAAGGCTCGTATTTCTGTGTGTTACTACATTATAATTAAGTCTATGATTTGATAGAGCAGTCTGAGCAGTGGTAGGCAGCAGCAGGCTTGTAAGCATTCATTCAAACAGCACTTTCGTGCATTTGCCAGCAGCTCTTCGCTGTGCTTCAAGCATTGCGCTGTTAATGACTTCAAGCCTATCAACTCCCGAGRTTAGGCTGGCAATACTAAAGTATCTATTAGAATATCCAATAGTCAAAGGTATATGAAATACAAATCATATAGAGAGAAATAGTCCTATAATAACTACAACCTAAAACTTCTTACCTGGGAATATTGAAGACTCATGTTAAAAGGAACCACCAGCTTTCATATGTTCTCATGTTCTGAGCAAGGAACTTAAACATTAGCTTTTTTACATTGCACATATTGCACTTTTACTTTCTTCTCCAACACTTTGTTTTTGCATTATTTAAACCAAATTGAACATGTTWAATTATTTATTTGAGACTAAATTGATTTTATTGATGTATTATAATAAGTTAAAATAAGTGTTCATTCAGTATTGTTGTAATTGTCATTATTACACACACACATATATAAAAAGATATTAAAAAATTGTATCGGCTTTTTTTGGTCCTCCAATAAATCGGTATCGGTGTTGAAAAATCATAAATCGGTCGACCTCTACCCTATATAGCCTCGTTATTGTTATTTTATTGTTGCTCTTTAATTTTTTACTTTATTTTATTTAGTAAATATTTTTCCTAAAACTGCATTGTTGGTTAAGGGCTTGTAAGTAAATATTTCACAGTAAAGTCATGTGACAAATACAATTTGATTGAAGTTTASTGGATCTTACARGTCAGGTCCGGCTGTTAAAACACTTCCTAGCATTGAAAACCAGTTGGCTCTTTTCTTCACTATCAATAAAGTGAAACATCTCTCCCTTTATTAGGCTGCCAGAGGGAGGCTTAAAAAATGCAATGGCTGGCATCAAACGGGAGAACTGACAATTCATGTTCTTAGTAACAACCAAACCATCACTCATCATTTACACAAGTAGGTCTTGATTRTTGCAATAATAAATACAAATATTTGTCATAAGAMTACGGTTGGCATGAGATGACTGCGGCAGGCTAACGAGAGGATGCCCTGCTATCAAACATGGATTACCACACCAGCCTGCCATCCTTCCTATTCTCTCCCTCAGACGAGGAAGGATTTGCTGAGATCTAGTCGGGTTTTGAAACACCTTCCAGTACACTGAAAAGCAAACCCACTGTGGGAGAAAGGGATATAGAAACCACAATGTACAGTGAAATGACAAGGTAGAATATTGGCATAGCTTTTCATGATAATGTTCAGATTATTAGGTTTACAGTAGGCAAGTAAATGGGGTGGTGTTTATGGTCATTTGTGAGCAGGCTAAGCCCTTGGCTTCCAGATGACCCCATATCCATGTCTGACTCCCTGCTACTGTGTGACATCACCTCTATAGCCACCTGTCATTTGTCCTGTCCTCCAGACCACATCCATTCAATTAACACTTGGGTGGCTGCAGCCCGTATTGACAAGGCAGGCAGGCAGAGACGGGTACAAAGGCAAACACCTCTGCCTGTTCCGCAGTACCAAGGTCATCTCCAGCCAAGCGGTCTGACAGAGAGAGGAGAAAGACCCTCTTGTACGCACACAGCCTCACACCTGATTCACGTTCATCATACATATCAATGTCTAATAAAGGAGAGCAGAATAGTATCTGAAAGCAGAATAGTATCTGAAAGCAGAATAGTATCTGAAGCATACTTCAGGTCAACAACAACACATTGTAAGGAAAACAACCCAAGGTGAAATCTGAACCACTTCCTTTAGCAGGAGTGAGAGAGGGATGGACAGAGGAGAGGGATGGACATAAGAGAGAGAGGGATGGACAGAGGAGAGAGAGGGATGGACAGAGGAGAGAGAGGGATGGACATAGGGATGGACAGAGGAGAGGGATGGACAGAGAAAGAGAAAAGGGTTAGAGCATGGAAAGAGGGAGAGAGTGAGAGAAAGAGGGAGAGAGAGAGAGAGAGAGAAATAGGGAGATAAAGGAGGAGCGTACATAGAGAGAGACCATGTGATTCAATAGATCAATGAATGAGCCTGGTCCTGCTGGGAATCCCCAGGCCTGGTTACTGTAACATGGTCTCCAATCCAATAGGAGACTACAATACTGGAGGGCCACTGGGATGGACATTCAATACACGGACAGAACACATCAATGTGGTCGCAAATACAATACTGTGTGTGTGTGTCCACCAATACAATATAGCCTCATCATATGACCGTCAGGCTGGCTCTACAACAGCACATGGCCTTCGGGGTAACACAATGAAGGTTGGAATAGAATCACATCTACCTCAGATTTGATTAAGTTCCATTTTGCAAAAAATGTAATCCCTACGGCCAATTCTACATTCAACCATGATGAACTCAAATTAGCCTGCTGCAAGTGAGATGGATTTGTTTGGGGAGAAGGGCGTGGTAAAAAAAAAAAAAAAGAGAGCAACATCTGGTGCGAAGCTAACAGTGAGAGACGCAGCAGGCTTCTTAAATATCTTCTTGATAAACTGAGGCTAAAGGTTCTAATGCATTCCCGGAGCATGTAGCAGACTATGATCCATCCATTTTACATGGAGCGCCTGTGGATAATAAATAGGTTAGTGATGTCAGACCATCTTCTCCATGCAGCCAGTCCCCACATGAATGATTACAGAAACATACATGAGTTTCTCAGACTAAACAGGATGGGCCATGTTAGTTTGATGGAGTGTGTAGACATGTGTACTTGTGCACAGAATTGTGTATTAAAAGTCCTAAGAAACACCAAAGGGTGGTCGGTGTGTGAGGACCAGGGCTGTAGGTGTGGTAGAGACACAGTATGCCAGTGCTTTAGTGCATGGGTACCACACATGTAAACCTACTATGTACAATCAAAAGACACACACACTGTTGCAGAAGTTAGGTGGTGTGTACCTGCTGCCTGGTTTACTTGGTGATTTATCAACTTCACATGTATCTCATTAGCACGGCATCTGGATTCTCTCCAATACACAAACACAGTGGGCGACGCTGAATTACGTGTGTGTGTGTGTGTGTGTGTGTGTGTGTGTGTGTGTGTGTTGGGGTCAGGAGGTCTGTGTCAGTAGGCAGCAGCATTAAACACAGAGGTAAGGTTTCACCCAGAGAGGAGAGGAGCCTCTGACCCCAGACAGACCTGCTGGAGGGTAACTAGAGAAGGAGCAAGACAGAGGCCATCTCCAGCCTMATCTATCAACTTATTGGCTACAGCCTCCCTCATCTTCTCAACCCACTGTCTCTGGACGCTCCATGTAGCCAAGGCTGCCTGCCTGCAGGCACATATCTAGGACCAGCTTAGCCTCTCCCGGTCCGAAACAAAATACCGGGAATTTACCCCTAGTACTCTACTCCTACCTGCGACCTGATGGCTACTGACAACCCACATCTCCAACATGTCCGTTCAGCCATGGGTTGCCATGGTTACATAAACTGCTTGCAGTAATCTTTGTCCTGACATTTTCAAAACAAAAGAGAGGGGGAACAACTACACACTGTCAATGTACCCACACCGCAACAGTCCCAGATTGACGATAAGTAGATTCTCCTCTCTCAGTGGAGGCAGTAGAACCACATCAAAAAGGCAAGGCAGTCAGCTTGGATCAGTGAGTGAGTAAAATATACCCTGCAAGATACCTGAACTGAACACTCTCTCAACGACCAAACCCTATACAGAACCAGGAGGTCACTCACCACACAACTCTCCACCACAACATTATGCACAAGGAGTAACATGATCAAAGCCAGCTACAACGCAGGAAACAGGAATAGGGAGTCCCCTATGATGTCAGGTGCAGATATCAAATGACAGGCCAACCGTGAGTTTTTATGATGTAGTTCTGCATACATGTAGTCTGATTACTATCATGTCTGGTAAAATCCCTTGAGGGGCTTTTTCAGGGACAGAGAACAGATAACGGTTTCCATGTTTCTGTTCCACCAGCTTAGATTGTTTCCCTGCAGTCATAAGAAGGTTGTGAAAGATTTTTGAAAGGACAGCAACACAGGAAGTAAAAGGCATCAGGCATAAATCTCAGCATCCTGAACCGGATCACTCAACGAAGGGCTGAGCCAGAGCAGACATGACAGCAGCATTTGCACTTACCACCCTGGACCTCCTGAAACATGCTGCGTAAGCAAGCACTGTCGATAACTAAACAGTCACACACACCCCTCTTCTGGTTCGCCCTGTGTGAGATCCTCTTCACACTCCACTATATCTCCATGTCAGCTGGAGGCAGCAGGAGCTAAAGCACTAGATGAGCCAAGCTCAGAAGTGAGTCATTATACTATGGTTCTGGGTGGGTGTTCGTCAATCCTGCCTCTCTGCCTGCCTCGCTGCGCTGCCTGCCTAGGCAATAAACATCTCCATAACAGCACACATCAATCTCCCTGGAACACACAACTTGCTTTGGGTAGCGTCCCAAATAGCACCAACATCATATTTAGTGCACTATCTTGACCAGGGATATAGGGTTCTGGTCAAAAGTTGTGCAACAAATTGGGAATATGGTACATTTGGGATGCAACCTGGGACACTCTTCCAAACAGAGGGATTTCCTGAGACGCTCAAGAACGTGTGCTTTTCAATGCGACCACTGACTTCCCTACAGGAAGATCTCACAAAAGAATAGTACTACCAGTCTGTCTGTAGACAATAGTCGGTAGGTGGGATCTAGGCGTTACAAGGCTGTAGGTGCACTTAAAATCCCATCAAAATGGCTGAAATACAGTGCCTTCAGAAAGTAGTCATACCCATAGACGTATTCCACATTGTTGTGTTACAGCATGAATTCAAAATGGATTAAATAGCTTTTTTCCCTCTCACCCATCTACACACAATACATCATAATTACACAGTGAAAACAAGTTTAGAAATGTTTGCAAATTTGAAACAGAAATCTCTGATTTACATAAGTATTCACACCCTGAGTCAATACTTTGTAGAAGCACCTTAAGAAGCGATTACAGCTGTGAGTGTTCTGGGTAAGTCTCTAAGAGCTTTCCACACACGGATTGTGCAACATTTTCCCATTATTCTTTTCAAAATTCTTCAAGCTCTAGTTGTTGATCATTGCTAGACAACCCTTTTTCAGGTCTTGCCATAGATTTTCAAGACTGTAACTCAGCCACTCAGGAACATTCACTGTCTTCTTGGTAAGCAACTCCAGTGTAGATTTGGCCTTGTGTTATAGGTTATTATAGTGCTGAAAGGTGAAGGTATTTTAAAACCTCCCTGGTCTTTGTGGTTGAATCGGTGTTTGAAATTCACTGCGACTAAGGAACCTTACAGATCATTTTATGTGTGGGGTACAGAGATGAGGTAGTCATTAAGAAATCATGCTAAACACCATTATTGTGCACAGAGTGAGTCCATGCRACTTATTAAGCAAATTTCTACTCCAGAACTTATTTAGGCTTGCCATAACAAAGGGGTTGAATAGTTATTGATTCAAGACATTTCAGCATTTCATTTTAATTCATTTCAATACAGTAGGCAAGAGAGGAGCATGTCAACAAGTCACATTTCTAAAAACGTGATTCCACTTTGACATTATGTGGTATTGTGTGTAGGCCAGTGACAAAAAATCTATTTAATCCACTTTAAATTCATGCTGTAACACAACAACATGTGGAAAAGGGGGTGTGAATACTTTAAAATGTACTGTACATATTATCCATATAGACTACTGTGTATACACTATTCAATACATTAATTTCAATGCATTACACAGCCTACATATATTATCTATGTTCAGTTTCAGCGCACTTGATCATTTCCTATGACTTACAACACAATATTCTACAGGCTACATTCTGTCCCTCAAGTCCTTTCACCATGTGGGAGTCCCATCAGTGACACAGSAGCATGGATTCTATCCTAAAGAGAGGGAAATCAACACTCTGTCATGTACTAGATACAGCTGAAGTCGGAAGTTTACATACACTTAGGTTGGAGTCATTAAAACTCGTTTTTCATCCACTCCACAAATGTCTTGTTCACAAACTATAGTTTTGGCAAGTTGGTTAGGACATCTACTTTGTGCATGACACAAGTAACCTCAGAAAACAATTGTAGACCTCCACAAGACTGGTTCATCCTTGGGAGCAATTTCCAAACGCCTGAAGGTACCACGTTCATCTGTACAAACAATAGTACGCAAGTATAAACACCATGGGACCACGCAGCCGTCATACCGCTCAGGAAGGAGACGCATTCTGTCTCCTAGAGATGAACGTACTTTGGTGCCAAAAGTGCAAATCAATCCCAGAACAACAGCAAAGGACCTTGTGAAGATGCTGGAGGAAACGGGTACAAAAGTATCTATATCCACAGAAAAACGAGTCCTATATCAACATAACCTGAAAGACCACTCAGCAAGGAAGAAGCCACTGCTCCAAAACCACCATAAAAAAAGTCAGACTACGATTTGCAACTACACATGGGGAGAAAGATCGTACTTTTTTGAGAAATGTCCTCTGGTCTGATGAAGCAAAAATAGAACTGTTTGGCCATAATGACCATCGTTATGTTTGGAGGAAAAAGGGAGAGGCTTGCAAGCCGAAGAACACCATCCCAACCGTGAAGCACGGGGGTGGTAGTATCATGTTGTGGGGGTGCTTTGCTGCCAGAGGTACAGGTGCACTTCACAAAATAGATGGCATCATAAGGGAGGAAAATTATGTGGATATATTGAAGCAACATCTCAAGACATTCGTTAGGAAGTTAAAGCTTGGTCGCAAATGGTTTGTCTCCAAGTGGACAATGGACCCAAGCATACTTCCAAAGTTGTGGCAAAATGGCTTAAGAACAACAAAGTCAAGGTTTGGAGTGGCCATCACAAAGCCCTGACCTCAATCCTATAGAAAACTTGTGGGCAGAACTGAAAAAGTGTGTGAGCAGAGGCCTACAAACCTGACTCAGTTACACCAGCTCTGTCAGGAGGAATGGCCAAAATTCACCCAACTTATTGTGGGAAGCTTGTGGAAGGCTCACTGAAATGTTTGACCCAAGTTAACAATTTAAGCAATGCTACCAAATACTAATTGAGTGTATGTAAACTTCTGACCCACTGGGAATGTGATGAAAGAAATAAAAGCTGAAATAAAATATTCTCTACTATTATCTGACATTTCACATTCATAAATAATTTGGTGATCCTGAAATGTCAGGAATTGTCAAAAACTGAGTTTACATGTATTTGGCTAATGTGTATGTAAACTCTGACTTCAACTGTAGGTACACATAACTCCCTACTCATGATTCCCCTCAAGCCTCGTCACTGCAGCTGCTAGCTGGAATGGGAACACACAGGACATTCCAGTTTCAAACTCCAGTTCGTAAAGGCTTCGGCTCCAGAATACATCTCTCTGCTTGGCCTGCTTCCCAGTCCTGACAGGTGCAGGTACAGGCCACTGGTTTCTGCCCAGGCTATACAAGTTGACTGTGATGCCCTGTGGAAAGCACAATGGCCCTGATGGCATGGAGTGCCTGGAAGGTGACAAACAACTGTTCCAGTGCCAGCCAGCTGCAGCAAGGGCATTGGCCTAGTGGCCTCTAACCCAGACCCAGCCAACAGCCATACCAGTGAATTGAAAACCACTAGCAAGAAGACAGATGTGTGTGAGTGTGAGAGAGTGAGAGCATGACGGTGTGACCATGACCGTGTGAGGCAGAGGCCTGCAGCTACGCCCCCCCCCCAGAGTTCTCATCAGGCATAAAGCTCATGGTTTCACTTCAGAGCAATACTCAGACTGAACCTTCTGACAGTTAAAGCCACATGAATACATAACTACATGCCCTTGTAAAACGTATAGAGCTATTGACTTTTGCTTACTGATTTGAACAGTTGATTCATTTGATTAATACTAGAGAAGAATAACGAAAGATGGAACATTCTGGCAAACACTTCAGTTCCTTGCACCCCTCTGAAAAATGTGAAACCTGTCAACAGCACGACATCACTTATTTATCGAGCATGTAATTTATCTCTTTTAGGAAACACTTAATAGCCTAACCACATCATGTAAACCTCAACACACAACAGCTCATAGCCGTTAGCTACAGTCCCACAACAACATGTGCCCTTGTCTCTTACCATTTTCCAACAACTGGTATTTTATGAATTGAGGGAGGCTTAGACAGGCAATTCAATGACGCCATGTTGTTCACTAAATATTTTCACATCAACAGTCCATGGGAATTGAATGTGATGTCTGCCCTGAAACGTGTTGGTTTCTCAGCCATTGAATAAAGCTATTGCAACACTGTTCATAGTAGAAGAGAGCTTTGAAGACGGTTAAACAAATCATTTTTGTAGGTAGTTAAATGACATCAACCAAGTCAAAAATAAGCAACCACCAACTAACAGTCTGCTTCAGTCCAACACTGTTGGATATATTAATTGTTATTACATTTAGTAGGTTTTTATGTTGTTTCATGTTGCTGGTAGTGTCATAAATTCACTAAAAATAAACATCTGCGTTCAAAAAAAAGAGTGAAGATCCTGTCTTACTTCCAGAGAGGATAGTCTAGGCAGTAGCTTAACCTCTCCACTTCACATCATACTGCTCACTCTTCTGTCAGGTCAGCCTTGAAATGACCTTCCTGATCTATTTCAGTCTGGCATGGTTCTCACTACAAATACCATTAAGGGCTCTTAAAAGTGCTTAAAGGGCTCTACACTGCAACACTCAATTGATCTTCTTGGCAAGAGAACACAATCAAAAGGATAGGTTCTACCCTGGCAAGGTTGACGATAAAGGTTAAGAGAACGAAAAATACACCACATGACCAAAAGTATGTGGACACCTGCACGTGGAATATCTCATTCCAAAATCATGGGCATTAATATGGAGTTGATCCCCCTTTGCTGCTTCTGGGAAGGCTTTCCACTAGATGTTGTAACATTGCTGCGGGGACTTGCTTCCAGCCACAAGTGCATTGAGGTCGGGCACTGATGTTTGGTGATTAGGCCTGGCTCGCAGTAAGTGTTCCAATTCATCCCTAAGGTGTTYGATGGGGTTGAAGTCAGAGCTCTGTGCAGGCCAGTAAAGTTCTTCCACACCGATCGACAAACCATTTCTGTATGGACCTTGCTTTGTGCACTGGGCATTGTCATGCTTAAACATAAAAGGGACTTCCCCAAATGGTTGCCACAAAGTTGTAAGCACAGAATCGTCTAGAATGTCATTGTACACTGTAGCATGAAGATTTCCCTTCACTGGAACTAAGGGGCCTATGCCCGAACCATGAAAAACAGCACCAGACCATTATTCCTCCTCCACCAAACTTTACAGTTGGCACTATGCATTTGGGACATGTAGATTTCTCCTGGCATCCGCCAAACCCAGATTTGTCAGTCGGACTGCCCAGAGTCCAATGGCAGCAAGCTTTACACTACCCCAGCCGACGAACAGATCTTGTGCTGACGTTGCTTCCAGAGGCAGTTTGAAATGCGGTAGTGAATGTTGCAGAGGACATACTATTTTTACATCCTACGTGCTTCAGCACCCGGCGGTCCCGTTCTGTGAGCTTGTGTGGACTACCACTGTGCGGCTGAGCCGATGTTGGTCCTAGACGTTTCCACTTCACAATAACAGCACTTACAGTTGCCTGGGGCAGCTTTAGCAGGGCAGAAATTTGATGAACTGACTTGCTGGAAATGTAGAATCCTATGACGGTGCCATGTTTAAAGTCACTGAGCTCTTCAGTAAGGCCATTTTACTGCCAATACACCTGTCAGCAACCTGTGTGGATGAACTAGCCGAATCCACTCATTTGAAGGGGTGTCCACATACCTTTGTATATATAGTGTAAATAAATTCATTGGACCAGCATCGTTAGAAAACTGACGTAGTGAATGGTAGCAGTAAAGAAAGTCTGCCATAAAGAAATACCAGCTAACTACTCAAACACAACTGTTTTCCTGTAATATCATTAATTTAAACATTTTTCAAATGATCTACAACCACTTTATTACACGTTTTTGCGACCGCTAGTCGTGTTTTCAATGTTAATCCTGTAAAATCAGCAACAGCGCTGGCCCAATTAATGTGTTGATTTGCAGATGTGTCGCATGGAATTCTTACATGGTCTTAACCTGTATTTTTTCTAAAATCAAATCAATGTTTATTGGTCGGGTACACAGATTTGCAGATGTTACCGCAGGTGCCACGAAATGCTTGTGTTTCTAGCTCTCAACAGTGCAGTAATGCCTAGCAACACAAAACAAAAATAATCCAAAAAGTGAAATTAAAGAATATAAAGAAATGTCTGAAAAAAATGTAATTAACAACCCAAATAGCACTGTAAAAGTAATCCAAATGCAATCTACACTGGATAATCTACACAAGATATAATAAGAATGATATGTACAGTAGTAGATATATTAGTGTGAGCTGTGTCAAGAATACAGTATAAAAGTATGTGGTGTGTATCAACAGTGTAACTAAAAGACAATGTAAAGTAGYAGAAATATTAGAATGAGCTACGTCAAGAATACAGTATAAAAGTATGTGGTGTGTATCAACAGTGTAACTAAAAGACAATGTAAAGTAGTAGAAATATTAGAATGAGCTACGTCAAGAATACAGCATATAAATACACAGAACCAAACCCCATAGCAAAATGGATAGAATTGCAGGAAATTAGCTTTCAGACCTGAGCTGCTAATGATCTGCGCTTTCGATCTAGCATCCTGGAAAACTTATGGAAACCACTACTTGATTGAGTAGGAAACCACTGCCTTCCCTCAGGAGAGGTTAGAGCTCTAAATAGGAAAATTACAACTAATTTCCCTTGTTCAACTAATGCCCCATATTTAGGCAATTATCCATATGTAAGTAATTATAATATATGGATCTGTTTTTACAAATTGAATGCAACAAACAGTGTAACACAAACCAGCTGTAAAAAGCTATTAGGATATCAATTTCTCCTGGCTGTGGAAATAAGCCAGAACATATGCTTCCAACATTGAATATCCCCATGAAAGTAAATGACTTCTGCCTAATTGAGAAGTAATGAAACGATCCCAAAGCACCGTACAAACTAGGCTTTTTATTCATCGCAAGGGGACCAAGTGCACAAAAGAGGTACAACGGGATTCTAAGTAGTGTAACAGTCCCGTGTGGCTCAGTTGGTAGAGCATGGTGCTTGCAACGCCAGGGTTGTTGGTTCGATTCCCACGGGGGACCAGTACAGAGTATGAAGTATGAAAAATGTATGCGCTCATTACTGTAAGTCCCTCTGGATAAGAGTGTCTGATAAATGACAAATAAATTAAAGAAACACATTAAAGAAACACTTAGCTGATAATACAATAGCTTCAAATGTGAAAGCTAGGGCAAGCACAACCCAAGCAACAGTGCAGTCTTTATCGAGATTGAAAACAACCTTCAACAAATCACCCCAGTCAGATATTTGCCGTAGTGATTATGCTGTAGCTGAGCACCAATAAACATCACACAGTCAGATATTTGCCGTAGTGATTATGCTGTAGCTGAGCACCAATAAACATCTCACACAGCCAGACTTGGCAGATATCCAAGGCACAACTTGGATTACTTATCTACGAACTCAGGCAAAACCAAACAGGAAAGACGGCCACTCATCTGAGTCCAATCTCACCACACAATTGGCTCGTCTCTCAAGAGTTTTTTTTATTTACTGAGCATTCCTTCTCAAGATGATAAACTAATCTTCCAGATCTATAAACTGTGGAAATGAAGGCAACTGAACGTGTGTGTGTGCATGTGTAAAGTAATGCATAAATGAAGAAACTACCTTCACTACAGTTTTCTAGAACGTTTCTTAACCACAAAAGAGCTGCTACTATTATGGTGCTAGTTCAATCAGAGATCCATTAGCCCTGAGAGCTGGTGGCCTTGGTACTGCACTGATTGACCATGACTGGAGTGGACACCACAGAGAGCTACGACAGAACATCAGCAGGACTTTAGTAGATCGAGATGAGAAGGTCATTGAGATCCACTAGTGAACATTTCCTTTATTGGTACCTAGAGGATAGCAGCATTCTGATGACAGCCGACATATTTATACTTCCCTAGTTTCCCCTCTCTTTCCCTTTCTCACTCATACCACCAGCCACAATGCTAATGACCCACACAACACAGCAACTACTGCTGTCCACAGCCCCAGCTACACAGCTCTCCTCTCCTCCTAGTGTGTGTGGAGGCATCTGGAGTGGAGGCTAGCTGCTGACTATTATCACCGTCAGCTAGCAGGACCAAACTATTACCACCGTCAGCTAGCAGGACCAAACTATTACCACAGTCAGCTAGCAGGACCAAACTATTACCACAGTCAGCTAGCAGGGTATAGTTTGGGCCTGCTAGCTGACTGTGGTAATAGTTTGGCCTGCTAGCTGACGTGGTAATAGTTTGGGCTGCTAGCTGACTGTGGTAATAGTTTGGGCTGCTAGCTGACTGTGGTAATGTTGTGGTCTGCTAGCTGACTGTGGCAATAGTTGTGGGCCTGCTAGCTGACTGTGGCAATAGTGTGGGCCTGCTAGCTGACTGTGGTAATAGTTTGGGCCTGCTAGCCTGACTGTGGTAATAGTTTGGTCCTGCTAGCTGACGGTGTAATAGTTTGGTCTGCTAGCTGACTGTGGTAATAGTTTTGGGCCTGCTAGCTGACTGTGGTATAGTTTGGGCCTGCTAGCTGACTGTGGTAATAGTTTGGGTCCTGCTAGCTGACTGTGGTAATAAGTTTTGGG